>NC_061122.1:133768802-134068802 GCF_002878395.1 Capsicum annuum | reverse complement strand
ATTTTTAATCTTTCTCCTATTGCGTAGAATAATCATGTAATACTTTTTTCGAGGTACTTTGTAGGAATTAATCCTTCTATAATGCACTTTTCATTTTCACCTGTATCAAATAATGCAATCTTATGAATTTTGTAATCTTTATTGATAACTATTGTAATTGATACATAGTAACATTTATTTTTTCTTGATTCTTTAATTTTTTTATTAATAGATTTCATTTATTAATAAAAAAAGTGATTCATTACATATCTGGGTAGAAGCTGAACATCTACCTCCTCGTTTTGCTATCCATGGCCTATGCTACCTATCTACTTATAATAGGCATATCAAATTACTATCAATTAAACAAATCAACAAAAAAAACAACAATCTCATATGGAAAATGATTCAGTAGGTGCAGCTTTGTCTGTCATGATACTTTGTTTCTTCCTTGAATGTGGAAGTGCATTGATATGTCATGACATGTTTTGGTAACATCAACTCTGCCATTCTTGAATCTCATAGTGTTCCAGTAAGACCCCACAAAGGTTCTCTCGTAGTCTAAGCCATTAGAGCCTGTCAAGTGAAGCCTAGTTTAGCTCTTAAAAGACTAAGTAATGGCTTACAAAGTGATTAGTGTTTAAACCATATATAATTTTCCTAATTTTTACTTTTTATCATGTGGGAAGTTAAATTATATTTCCAATGATACCCATTTCATCAAAATCTGACACTGGAAGAGAATGTTATGGCCAAATTACAGAAAGTAGTCTGAACCGCCCAGGTGCAACAAAAAGGTCGACAGACCATCCATCTAGCGATGGACCGTCGCCCAAACTATTACAGCAGAGTCAGTGAGTCCACCTTCTAGCCTGGCATGATGGAATAGCCGATGGACCATCGAGCTAGCGATGGATCATCGCCCAAGCCATCACCGCCAAGATAGTAAGTCCTATTCTAGCCCAGGTGCGACAGTTAGGCCGACGGACCGTCGAGCCAGCGATGAACCGTCGTACGAGCTATCACAGATCCCGTTCAATATTTTTAAGTTATTTTTAAAAGGAATTTTTGGTCATTTTCCATCTTTTCCAACATCTAAATACATCTGGCCAAGGTAAAAATTCCATATTCTCCTCAAGCATAAAAAATCTAGGGTTCTTGCAAAGTTTACTCGCAAGAACAACGATCAAATCTTCTTTCAAGTAATTCAAGAACTCGCCATAGATTTTACATATTGAGTTAAGATTTAAGACTCCCAACTCAAAATCTTTAAGAACCCTCATTCAAGAGTGCGAAAAAGAGTCTCAAGCAAATTTGTTCATCTACATTCAAAATCTAAGGAATGTGGGGATTGAACAAGGATAACTCTTTCATCCTTGTGACCAAAGGATTATTTTAAATACAAATTTCTACAAATTATGAGATTTTCCATGAAATTAAAGTTAGGGTTTATACCCATTATTATTGTTTACAAGATTTTAAGATTTACCATAGATTAAAGGTTGAATTACATAATTTTGTTTATATTTTCATGCGTATTTCTAAATTTTTGATATTTTAAAATGATTATGAATATTTTGTTATCAAGCATTAATTTTGAGATGTTGAAATCATGAGATTCATAGTATGAGTTATTTTTCCAATATCTTGATTGAGATGATTGTAAGCTTTTTAAGATGATGGTTGAGCATGAAGTTCAAATATCATTTTGATGCATTAAAGCTTTATATTTTGAGTCCTAAGTACAAGTGATGAGTTTATAAGGAGATTATGATCTCAAGTTTTATTGACAAGTTTTGATAAGTAGTTTCAAAAGCTAAGATGGAAATCTATATTAATTATGATTTAAAGCAAGAGAAATATGATTTGGTCTTCATTATAGACCCTTGAATTATTTTGAGGTGGATTTCTAAAATGTTTTGAGGTGAGTATGGGAGTAGTATTTAGAATCGAGTTGGGTATGATTCTAAGGTTTCATGTCCCAGAACTACGTGTCACCATAGGATTGAGATTTATGGGCCCGATGCCAAGATATTGATTACTAAAGTTAAGGTTCTACTCCTATGGCAAGGCTAGAACAGTTCTCCCCAATGTGGGCAAGATGTTGGACTCCATGTGGCTCACATTGTTTATGTCAGTTAGAAGAAACTCCTAAAGTAGTCCCCTACTCTAAATTAAGATAAAAGTATATATGTTGAAAGTTTGATTTTAAGATTCCCTGAGTCCCCCAAGTCCAAGTTCTCTAAGTCCGAAAGTCCTATAATCTCTAAGTTTTAAAGAATTCCTTTATTCTTCTTAAGATAATAGTACACATTTTGAAAGCTAATGTTTTAAGTTTCTTCTTGTTTACAAGTTTTGAGAATAAGGTGGAGTATGTAGATTTTTGAACTAAGTGTAATGACTCACGAAATTCGTACTATATGCTTTATTATACATGATTTATGAGATTCAGATTTCAATTTTTCTCAAGCTATGTGAGTCATTCATATCATCATGCATATTTTATAAAGAATGATAACATTGTTTACTTAATTGCATACACCCCCATATACTCAGTACATCCTCAAAGAACTAATCCACATATATATCTGTTTGTTGCATTGTCTCATAATGTAGGTACAAGTTGTAGCGCATACACCATATTCAGTCAGTTCATAGCTTTCAGTCAGTAGATGATGACTCCTTTTGATTCAAGGGCTCGAGTCAGTTATACAGTTTGAGAATTATTGTATTTTTTTTATTCAGTCATATTGAGTTGGGATAGTTGGGAGTCATGACCTGGCTACCCATAGTTAGTACTAGTAGAGGTTTCATAGGCAGTCAGTAGTGTCGATGTATTTTATTTCAGTTTTGTTCATAAAGGCAGAGTTGTAATCTTATAAACTTAGATTTTGTATTGATCAAGTTCAGAGAAGTTTTATTGTTTCCATTGATTTTGTTCAGCTTTATATATTTTATTCAGTTGTTTGTAAGTATGCCAGTAACAGAGTTAGATTGGGATAATTTGTGACCCTAAGCACCGTGTAACGTCTCGGAACCTATTTTTCGGGCGTTAAAGTTCCCTGTATCTCCAAATACAATATACCACCATGGCAAACACATAATTTATCATCTCAGCCAAAGCAACTCTTTTTTGCTAGTATGCATATCTTTTCTACCTCTTGATTCCATGTACCTACACATCTTTTAGCCCCTAACCATGTAAGTAGTCTTGTCCATAGCTGCTTGTTGCAACCATATCTGAAAACTAGGTGGTCAAATGTTTCCACTTCTTGATCATAGAAGTTATAACTAATAGTAACCTGTACCCCAATCTTCTAAAGCCAATCAACTATATCCAGTCTCTATTATACTATAACCATAGATGGAATTTAAATCTAGGATATACCATCTTAAGAAGTATAATATTCTATCATGTCTTCCTCGGTAGCTAAGGCATAAGTGCTTTATAAGCTTTCTTGATCTTGAATTTTTCATCCTGAACCAGGCTCTCCAAGGTATAGTGAATTAATCTCTGGTAGATATGTTGTGACATGAGAAATGTCCCACTATCAATGATTTTCTTTACAACCCAAGCTGCATTCTTGGGGTTTCTCAAGTCCTCCAATCTGTTATGCTTTATGTAGTAATAGTGCACCCATCTAATCCACAAGGTGTCCTTCTTCACGAAAATAGCCCATAAATGCTTCATAATGGCTGCCTTATTCCATATTTTTAAATCAATAATATTCAGGCCACCTGTAGCTTTTGGTTGGCATATTTTTTCCAAGCTACTAATGCTTTCTTGGACAATTCACTTTGACCTATCCAGAGAAATGACATGCACCAAGCTTCCATTATTTTAGTTATCTTTTTAGGAAGGATAAAAATTTATGCCCAGTAGCTTTGCATTCCAAACAAAGCAGCCTTTATAAGTTGTAATTGACCAGCATATAATAACAATTTTGCTGACCAATAATTTATTCTTGCAGTGAACTTCTCTACTAAAGGTAAACATTAATCAATAGTCAATTTCTTCATGGATAGGGGCACTCCTAAGTACTTGAATGATAAGCTTCCTTCCATATACCCCAAACTTTTCACAATATTAGCTTTTAGGTTTCCTGTGATACCTGCTATATATATGGAACTTTTTTCTAGGTTAGATTTCAAACCAGAGGCACATGAGAACTTATGGAAAGAGTCTTGGAGTAGTGAAACAGAAACAAGATCATCCCTACAAAACATTAAGAGATTATTAGCAAAACAAATATGGATTATGCCAAATCTTTTTCATCTTGGATGGAAGTAGAATTTTGTATTCATAGCTAGGTGCATCATCTGTCTGTGTAAATATTCCACAGCTATAACAAAAAATATGGCGACATGGGGTCACCCTATTTTATCCCTCTTCTCGCTTGGAAAGGTTTTGTGAGTCCCCCATTTAGTATTAAGGAGTAGGACATTGTAGACACACACTCCATCACCCAGTGTATAAATTTTTGAGAAAATCCCAATTCAGTCATCATATCTTGAAGAAAGCTCCATTCTAGTGTATCATAAGCCTTCCTAATATCAATCTCTAGCACATATCTTGGGGATATCCACTCTTTGATATATACTTTGAAGAGCTCATGACTCAAAAGTATGCTGTCAGAGATGTTCCTTCCTTCTATGAATATAGATTGTGACCCTCCAATTAACCCATTCAATACCTTCTTCATTCTATTGGTAAGGATTTTTGCAACTACTTTGTACATGGTTATACAGTAGGCTATAGGCCTAAAGTCCTTCACTTTAGTAGGTGAAGGTACTTTAGGTATTCAAGTAATTATAGTACAGTTCCAAGCCTTCAATATTTTGCCTTTTGAGAATAATTTCTTCACAGCTTCACAAACTCTACCTTTAACCAGTTCCCAATTGGTCTTGATAAATTCAATGGGAAAACCATCTAATCTAGGACTCTTATCAGTTGGTATACCTTTTATAGCTTGCTCTATCTCTTCTATATTCAACTTTTCTATCAATATTAGTTTCTCTTCTCTATTCAGGCAGGGCCCTTTTTTTTATCACTAGTGAATCAGGATAAAGCAATTCCTCTGCTTTCTGCCCCATAAGTGATATGAAAAAAATAGAAAAATTTATTTTCATCTTCCTATGGATTAGTGATTTTTACCTCGTTATTAGTGTACATTGAAGAGATAGTGTTGTGAGCAGTTCTGATTTTCAGCTGAGCATAGAAATACTTTGTATTTGCATCACCACATTTAATCCAGCATGCTCTAGATTTTTGTCTTAGTACTTTCTCTTCTACTAGGCTCTATTTCTAGATTTCTTCTAGTATAATTTTCTCTTGATCAAATAGTATTTGATCAAACAGTTATGTTGCTATGTGTGCTTGCACTGATTCTAATTATTGCCTTGCTTAAGTTAGTTTTTTTATCATAAGAGGCCACATAAACAATCAAGTCCTTTAATGTTATTTTCAACTATTTCAATTTATTCCAGATAATCATCATTGCATCACCCTTAGTAGGATTTGCTATACTTGCTTTGCTTTCTCCTTGAAGTTAGGATGCTTCATGGCATTGGCATATAGCCTAAAAGGCTTTAGGTGCTAGCTAGTCTTCTGCACATATTGGGTCATAATAAGGGAATGGTCAGATACACCTGGTACCATGTTTTCTACCTCATTATGTCCATACTATTATAACTATTCAAAGTTTCCAAGTACCCAGTCTATCCTTCTATACACTCTATTAGTCCCCTGTTGCTTGTTACACCTAGTGTAAAAACAACCTTTTGATCTAAGAGGGTAAGTTGTAGATTGTCAATCATTCCTTTAATTCCTTGTACCTTCAATTCCTTAATTGGTAGCCCTACTCTATCATCTGTTATAAGTACATTATTGAAATCCTCACTAAGTATCTAAGACTCTTTGATACCTATACCTATTTGCTGTAGATCGTGCCATAAAATAGTCCTTACATTCACCTCATTTCTAGAATAAACAACAGTTATAAAAGCTTTAAAGTTACTGGCCAGGTTTTCTACCTTACAGTGAATATATTGCTTATGTATTTTTAATACCTGCACATTAATATGTTTCTTCCATAATAGCCATATACGCCCATTCTCAACATAAGGATAATTATAACAATGATTCTATTCTTTTGCAAATTTTCTCATAACTGGTTTAACTTTCACCTCCTTTATTTTAGTTTCTAAACAACCAAAGAACTCGATCTTATTTTTTCCCAGAAAGAGTAGCACCTGTTTTGTTTAAAGGGATGATTTAGCCCCCTCATATTCCATGTGCACATAATCATGGGGGCTGATAATTAATAGTAGTTACCAGCCCTATTGTTCTAACATTGACCTCTATTGCTTTGGCCAGTATTTCAAATCTACTACCTTGGCTTATTTCTGGTGCTATTTCAGCATGTTTTCTTGGATTAGGGTCACTTTCCTTGCTTGGATTTTTTATAGCCTCTACATTAGTTTGAGGGAGTCATCCATCTACTCTGGAAAGCCACGTTTGTAATATTCTTTTCCTTCTTCTACCCTTTTTCCTTTTCTTAGATGGCTCTTTGAATTCCTCTTTCTCCTGGTTTTTTTTGCTTTAGAGCTTGTTTTATCTTACAATCCTTAGTGTAGTTCCCATAGTGAATACACTCATTATAGAATTTGGGTCTCCAATCATAGTCCATCTCTTGCTTGATTATACTATACGGAGCTTCAATTTTAATGGCTTCAGTTAGAGGTCGAGAGATGTCAAACTTCGCCAACATAGAGCATATGATATACGATTCATATATGTTATGTACTTATCTGTGCATAATGGATTACCTATTGCACTTGCTACTTTACGCAGAGCCTCAATAGACCAATATCCTTCTGGTAATCCCAGGAAGTTTGCCCATAATGATACAGTAGTAATTATTTCCTTATCGAACACATAATCTACTGTCCATGACTTTAGTATGAAAGGTTTATTGTGATAAGGGTATGGTCTAGCCTGTTGCACCTCTGTTCTATCCTCTTGTGACTTAAATTTATACATATAATACCCCTCATCATGATAGAGTATTTGGGTTCTTGCACAAAATTCCATAGTGTAGTGACAAAGCTATCCAAAGACTTCTAATACCGAGCATCACCCAGTATATATCCTAAGAGAGCATTTAACCAGTAATCATTGCTTGCTTGTATGTCCTCTAGTGTTAGTGTAACAACCATCTTCACATCACATTGATTTGGTGATTTATAGCTCAGTGTGTGTCCTCTCCTAGTGGACCTATTGCATGGGGAATTCCCTAAATTTTGGTCATCTGGTGGTGGATTATCAACTTTTGATCTTGTAGAGTCCCTCACATGTGAGAATTGTAGTCGTCTGGGTTAGGTTGTTATTTCACTTATTGGGTTCTTCCCATATGGGTCATCCGATCGAAATCTGTTGCATTCGCCCTTGATTTAATCATCTAATTCCTCCTCCTCCTGAATCAGTTGAAATTGTGATGGAAGAAAGCTTCCAAAATTTAGTAGGGAAATTGTTTTATGAGTTTCCACTTTTGGGGTTGCCATTGTCATCTTCTTCTAAGCTGGTTTATTCTGCTGCCTCGCCATTTCAGTGCATGTTAGCCTACGTCAGCTTAACGTGTGCCTTCAGAACCCATTTTGCATATTTGAATGTTATTCTCTTCAAAAAGAAATTCTTAGATCATTGTAATTGTATTAATTCCTGATTTGTTTATAGGAGTTTTTTTTAGAGATTCTATTTCTAGAGACTCTATTTTCTTACTGTCACTTTTTACTCCTAATGTTTCACCAAGCTCAAATTGATGAGATTTAGGATCTTGGTTAGATGTCAAATATTCTAATGTTTTATTAGCAAGTGATTCTGTTTCTAGATTATTAGGTCTTTGCTTAATTTGTCTAACTTTTTCTTTTATGTATAATAATTCTATCTGAAGATCTTATATTTTTGTTTCATACTTATTTTCTTTAAATTTATTTAATACATTTTTTATATTAAAGGGTGTAATAGTGTTTTATCACCCTGATGATTAAGAAAAATATCTTTTATTCTCCTAAGATTTGGATCTTCTAGATGATCTATGATGTCAAATAAGGCCTCTTTTTCCTTATAACTATTGGTGATAACATTTATAGAATAACTCTTTGCAAGTGAAAATTGCATAGCTACAATTACAATGATCTGTTGATTCACTTTTATCTGAACTGTATGGTGTATTAAGTTGATTATCATCACTAAGACATTCTTCAAAAGAAGAACTATTTTAATTTTCATCAACAATAGAATATAGTATATTTTTAACTTTATTTCCTAATTCTAACATATTTATCTTGTCTTTCATTTTATTTGGAACGCAACAATCTTTAGCCCTATGACCAGTTTTTTCACAATTCTAACATGGTTCATTTTTGTTTTTATATTCACCCTTAGGAGTTTTTTTAGATCTTTTAAATTATTTTTTATAATAATGATATTTTTCAGATTTATCTTTATAATTTTTATGTTGTCTTTTAATCTTCTTTGTAGCTTCTTTTAAAGGGGCTGATAATTTCATATATCCAAAATGATGACAAATGCTTTCTAGCTCATTTCGTGTAATTTTATCATCTCTTTTTGTTTGATTTGTAAGTTTAATATCTGTACATAATTTAAGTTCTGTGACATTTATAAAACTTACAATATCACCATAAGTTAAATGACTCTAAGGAATTTTTTCCTCTAATCTATCTCTTAATTTTCTTCTAATGTTTTCTGCAAATAATATCGGTAAACCACTTATAAATTTTTCTTTCCAATAATCATGATTACAATCTTCTCTAACCATGACTTTGTTGAGGAAAACATCCTTATACCATCTAAAATCATCTAACTTTGGAAAAGATAAATTTAATTATATTTCTAAACTTCTACCTTGAAAAAGTTGAGTTTCTACTATAAAATGTTTAGCTATACTGTAAATTAAAGTGGCAGTACCATTTTCTAAGATTTGATTTTAAACTTTTTCTCTTGTTGATTCAGTCTTAATAGCTTGAGTAATAGTAGTAGCATTCAACATGCTTTGCCTATTATTGTCTGTGAGGTAGTTATTTCACCAACAGTTTATTATATTTGATGTTCTGCTAATCCATCTATATTCTATTCGGCAATTTCTCTTCCAGAATGTGAAGTATTGGATAAAAATTTATTTTCTTTGTACTGGATATCCGAAATAGTGGGCTTTTTATAATAATTCTTTTTGACTGAATGCTCAGAATTTAGTTTATTAATTTCAATATCATTGTTTTTCGATGAAGTTCTTATAACCTTATCATTTGAGACTTTTAATTCAGATTTTAATCTTTCATTAATTTTTCTTAAAATATCACCTGTTACTTCAAACTTTTCTTCAAATTTAGGAAATTTGTCTTTTGAAAATTTTGTTAGTTTAAATATTGGCTGAGTTTCCAACTTTATATCATGATGAGAAGAACTTGGTTTATCTTTAAAAGTTGATTTATTCTCGGCTTCGAGAATCTGTTTAGAAACTATATATAGTAGTTGGTTTGTATAATTATTTTTTTGAAGTATTCTATTTATATCCTTATTTTTAGGATCACCTTTAGTATCTAGTATATCTAATTTAAAGGGTGAAGCAGTACCAACTCTACCATCTACTCGTAGACTAATTTCTTCTAATGGAAGAGTGATTGATTCTACTACTTTATCGCTACTAAACCATTTATTAACAATTATATTTAATGAAACCTTTTGATCATCTAATTTTCCTATAATTTTGAACCATTTAAAAAATTCAATATTACATCTTAATTTTCATATCATTTTACCATGTTCCTGTAAAAAAAAAATTTTTTAATGAATATCTTTGTTTATACCATTCCTTTTTAATAGTATTTTCTGAGCTATTCCATAATTTATCTAAATATTCAATGTCAGGTTCAAAAATTTCATCTGACCTAATCATACATATAGAATCTTTTACTCTTAGCATGTCACTAGTATTGGGGCTTAATGATTTCTTAGTTTTAAAATTTCTAGATTCATATTTCACTTAAGGAATTATTTTTGGGAAATCTACTCCGTGTAACTTTCTTGCAATATTTTCTAATGTTACTTCCCTTTCTTCTATAGATTTGGAGACTGATGGTCTAGACAAGGATATTCTTCTACTTGAAGAGGCTTGATTAAAGGATTGGGGTCTTAAAAATTTTAAATCTATAGATCTGTCAGGATATTGCATTACTTGTTCAATGTAGTTTTCTTCTTATATTTCTGGCTCCGTTATGGAGTCGAAATGCCAATTATCTTTTATCAATACATCATTTCAATTTATCATTTTGGGGACAAAGATATTATTATGGTAATGATTAGCTTCCATAAGCGCAGTAGCTCCTTTATTACTTACTATTTTAGCCTTATGTGCTAAGGTTGTTTTCATTAATCTATAATATGCCCTATATATTATTGCTATTTTTCTTGTATTTACCTTACTATTCATGTTTTTTATTTTAACATTTAATGTTAATGTATCCATAACATTTTGATCACTAATATCTATAGGAAAATTATGATAACAATTAAAGTATATTGGGCCATTAGCGAGGTTACTTTGTAATACTGCTACTAACGAATCATCAAAGTTCAATAACCTATATCTCTTAAAAGTAGACATATTGGAACATATAAACCTAATCTACATAGTGTTTTAAATGCTACTTGAACAAGACCTATATGAAGGAACTTGTAATTATTTCTATATATTTTAATATCTTTAGCTGCTAATAACTTAATAGTCTCAATATTTCTATTAATTGCAACAGTAGATTCAAAAGTTTTAATATTATAATATTTTATAAAATCAAACCGTCCAGTTTTATTGATTTTATTAAAACCTTCTTTTGGAATATTCCAATTCCATAAATTACTTTATATTTTAGTTATTTTACTAGAGGTAACAGAAATATTAACACTATTTATTACGTTTTGGTTGGTTGGAGTATTCATTAGGCTTTTTGCAGATGAGAGAGAATACACTATCCTAGGACCAAAATCTACTTTAGATGTTACTCCTTACCACTAATAATAATTTATTTATAGTAATTTCTAGTTTTTCTTCTTCTATCATTCTTTTATTTTATTCCTATAGGCTTGGCAACTGAAACATCCTCCGAGCCCAGCTCTATTTTTTCACCACATACTCAAAGCTAATCCAACAGAAAATTTCAGATTTGTCAATGTCTAAATCGCTATTAAACGGCTACCCAACTTAAGGATTTTTTCACTGTAACGACCCGAGACTACCCCCTAGTCGTTACACGGTGCCCAAGACCCCGAAGGACCACAATCTAACCCTTTCCTGATATCAGTACCATGAAGACTGCATAATATCTGAGAATAAATATGGAAAATAGGCCGAAACAAGCCATAAGGTTCAATACATCTATAAATACTCAAAACTGAAAACTGAATACTAATATATCTATCCGAAAAGCCTCTAACTGCCTGAACTGTGGATTTGATGGGACATGTCCCCAACTTACTCCGTCAAATGAAAATAAATAAAGTATGATGCAATAATAATACAAGGATCATCCTCGAATAAAGATGACTCACTTCTACATCTGCTACTGCTGACTAGGTCTGAACTTCTGAGGGAACTCTGGATCACATGCCTCTAGGCCTATGGTGTCAAATAAAATACCATAGCACAAATATATTAGTACAACAATGTACTGAGTATGCAAATAAGGTAAGGCTAAATGCAAGGGCTCATGCATGAACAGTTACATAACTGAATAGTCATGAGAGTACCGAATGAGAACACATACAGGAATGCACAAACCATAATCATAATCATCACAACCCTAGATACTAAAACTCGAATACCGTTTTACTATCATCTGAACTCACTACTAATAATGAGATGCTAAATTGCTGAATCATCTAATACTGATAATTGATTAACTGAATATACTCACATAAATGACTGAATTCTAAGCTCATTGCTCTGGATTGACAAAATCAGAGATCAACCTCTCTCTAACGAATGTCTCTGGAATCCATTATCAATGATAACAAAATGATCATGTTCGAATCTAACAACAAAAATACTCAACAAAATTTGAGACTGAGATCAAGCCTATCTATCGGGAGATCTCTGGATCTGCTAACAAGAATACTCAACAGAATCTGAGACTGATATTAAGCCTATCTATCAGGAGATCTCTGGATCTGATAATAAGAATAATCAGTAGGATCTGAGACTGAGATCAAGCCTATCTATCGGGAGATCTTTGGATCTAATAACAAATAACTGTATATGATACCAAGTCTATCTGACAGATGGTAATGAATAAATTGAACTATCTGAGCTCCTCACTGAGATAGACAACTATACCTCACAGTCCTAATTTCTGAAGATTGATACTGAAACTGCAACTAAGGGAAGTAGTTACTTAACTGACATGCCCCGACCTCCCATAGGTAGGGTCCAACCTGTAACCCAAGCTGGAAGGTGTTAATACTGTACCATGAGTAAAGACCTTTTTGGTCAAGCCTCTCTAATAGATGACTCTCGTAGGAAGTCAGCCTAAGGGAATATAATAGTCAAACCTCTCTAACAGTGACAGCCTCTACTGATGAGGACTCTTGCATCCTGCACTGGCTACGAAGTTCTGGAGTTTAGGGATTGCTTGTAACGACTCAGCCTCTCTCTGACAGGGAGCCGCCATCCCTTCTCTCACTTAGTGCTAGCTCCTACTCCCAACTGAAAGACGTTGAACTGAATTTCTCAACTCAGCACAAACTGATCTAAATCTGATATTGATCATATTTCTCTAATGATCTAACTGAGTTAAGTTGGGTTCACAAGGTTCTATATCTGATTGAATACTACTGAATCACGGTATCTAACTGATGATATAGAGTTTGAATAGATTACTCAGTCACTACCGAGGCCAGAACTAAACACTTGAATACTACAAGATCTGAGCTGAGTACAACACTGCGGCTAGATTACTAGCGATATGGGGATTACAGAGATTACTAAGATTTCTTAAGTTCTATATTTGTCTGAGGATACAGAGTTCTATAATTCACTAAGTTTTGAGAATTATGCGACTGGGATTATTATGAAAACTGACAAAGGCTTTACACAATAGCTAAATTATCAGGTATAAATACCCCAAGACTCGATAACATAAAAGTAAAACATAACCATTCTTGACTAGTCATAACCACGGTCATTCATTCATAATCACAATCACTAAAGCATCTCTTCAAGCATTTAGGAATCATAACATGTATTGACAATCACAATCACTAAGGCATCACTTCAAGCATTTTAGGAATCATAAGCATCTATTCACCACCACAATCACTAAGGCATCACCTCAAGCATTTAGAATCATAAACATCTATTCATCATCACAATTACTAAGGCATCACTTCAAGCATTTAGGAATCATAGACATGTAATAGCGTAGGGGGAACATGCTATAAGATCATACACCATTGAACAAGGTATTGTGTCAAATACTTCGCACGTATATTAGTCTTAGCATGTATTGGATAGCCCATGATTTGGGAAAACTTTATACTATCATTTCATAACTAACTCGTCAAGCACTTGGCATGTATTAAAGGCTTAGAATGTATCAAAGAGCACGTAATTAGAGAATTTACTACTATCATGTCTCAACTTGTTCACTAAGGCCTTTAAATAAATACTAGTCATGCATGAGTTTATACCTTATGAGGGATTTCATTCTATGATATCACATTTCATTCACTATGGCATTTCATCAAACACTAGGCATGCATAGGTTTACACCTAATTGGGGATTTCATGCTATGATATCACAATTCATTCACTAAGGTATTTCATCAAACACTAGGCAAGCATGGGCTTGCTCACAATTTGGGATTTCCTAATCAACATTCCATAATGGCCCTAATTTTTTACATAAGCATTTTATCGAACTTATGGGGAGCATGCTTTGATTATTCAACCTTTCCACACTTAATTTGCATAAACACATCATCTAACAAGCAACTTGAAGAGGGTTTATCATGAACATCACATACTAGGGTCAAAGCTTGAAAACCTTGTAAAGAAACATAAATCACAATTCAATAATAGCTGGAACATCAATTTCAACTCACATTAATCATTAAAACCCATAAACACAAGATCTTTGAATTTTAGAAAAAAAGGTTCTTGAGCTGCTTGGATAAAAGGGACCCAAGAATCAACATCTACATACCTTGGGGAAACTCTTTTCTTGAAAGTTCTTGGATAGATTCTTGATTCCTCTTGATTTCTCTTGATCTTTATTGATTTTGCTTGAAAAAGAAATAAGGGTTTTGATTTTTTAAAACCCTATTTTTTATGTTAAAGATGGGAAATGAGGCTGAGAGCCTTTTATCGGGTATATATAGGGGCTAAAAAGAGTGGGTAAAGACCAAAAAATCCTTGGAATTAAACTAAAAAATCCCAATTTTACATGCTGGTGCGACGCTCCATAATCACGCCAATTCACTGGAAATTGGACAATTGAGAAACTACATGACGGTGTGACGTAGTGGCAATCACATTGCCACCTTGGTTGCGAACTGGAAAGGCACCGCAACGCGGTGGAATTGCATTGGTGCACTAGAAATTGACAATTCTGAAATTAAGCCTTACTGCGACATGCCATAATTGTGAAAGCTCACTGGATTTTGATGATTTCCATTTTGGCTAGCTCGGCAATGCGCTAAAGTGCCAGATGGCACACTGTCTCACTAAAATAGCTCTAACTCTTTGTCTGAGTATCGGATTTGGGCAAATTTGGTATCGATAGAAAGATTGTTCAATGCTCTACATGAAAAAAAGTTGATATTAGGGAAATTCTACATGGTTAAAAGTATTTCACACTTGGTAAGACACCTCTCAAACTTTTAGGACTGGATTTTCGCTTCACTGAACAAGCTCTAAGGCTCAGACTAGGAGAATTTTGCGGGGTGTTACAATTATGAATATAGAGGAAGAAAAATAGTAACTACTACCTAGAGAAATGATTATTCCAAGTGTAACACTAATTTTAATCAGCTCTAGTACAGCGTAAAGCTCTATCCTCTCCTACTTATACTCATTCTCCCTCTCGGGTAACGTTACTCTGATACCATTTGAGGGACAAATCTAGAAAATGGGGAGCAAAGTAATATTTAAAGTAGTTTATATTACAAAGTACTTTAAATTTTAAAAATAAACTTTAAAACAACAAAATAAGAACAAAACAAAAGCAAAGGTAAATTAAGGAAAACAGTAAAGAAGTAAAGAAATTTATACTTACAAGAACTTTTTATTAATTTTGAAAATGTAGAGAACTTACAAAAGGAAGATGGAAAATATAGGAAATGGTAGAGAGTTTTCTAATTTGGGAAAATTTCAGAATGCTCTCTACTGTTAAAAGCTGAATGTCTTAAATAGGCCTCAAAAGTGTTGACTAATATCTAACATACACCATCTATTTTACATCTGTACTAATACATAATATTAGATCTGTCTATACACTAATACATACTATTTATTTTACACCTTTCTAGAAGTAGCTATGACTATATATCTGCTTCGCAAGTGTCTTTGAATAACTAATTTATGGAACCTTTTCGTCATGTGACTTTGATGATTTTGAGGAGATGAGCAATTTGATTATTTTGAAAGACTTAGGCCTTTTCTTTCAAGAGGATTTTTGCCATTTGTCTTCTAGTGTGTATAGTTTTTTATGGTGTCTGTAGGGTCCACCATGTTTTCACTATTTTTGTGCCTTTATTTTTTATGTCTTGAAGATGTGCTTCTTTGTCTTGTAGTTACATAATTTTTTGGTAGATAGTATGGGGTCCACCTTTTGTTGGCTTTTTAATTGTAAAAAAAGGGATAGCTGTTTTCCCCTATTCATGAAGAGATATACTTGTTAGTACCTTTGTTTGTACCTAATGATTCTTCATGTCTCTATTGCTGGTGTAGTATCTATTAACTCCATTATCTGCTTTGAAAGGCAAAATTCTTTTCGTGAGAAAGAACCTGATGTAGATTTATCTGATGGTGTTTATCCTTTAATATTTGTCTTTTAAAATGGACTAATAATATATGAAAACTATTTAATATTTTTTGATAGTGTAGAGATATTTTACTCTACTTGATACTTTTCAAAATTGCATTTTTCATCTACTTAATTCATACTGAATTGATAAATGCAAAAGTAAATATTCATCAAATCTCTATATTGCAAAATACAATAAAGGACAAAATAGGTATAATAATACAAAAAGGTTTTGTAACCTTTCTATTTAAAGTCTTCATATTTTTATTAAGTGCCATAATTTGGCAAAGTTATCATTTTAAATTAATTTTTAATTCTATTTATAAAACATGTGTCTTGGTAGAAACATTTTGATGGATAAAAACATGTTTGAATGGTAGTAACTAGTATGAATCTTTCACAGAGATGGAAATTCTGCCAATATTGAATATCTTTTAATATTCAGGTTGAAATAGGGGTCTCAACAATTTTATTTTTATTATTTCGGGTCTCATTCTTTCCCTATAGAAATTTTTTTGTTAAAAATGTGGGAGAGAATTTCTCCCTTTATAAAATCTATTAAAAATAAATTTTTAACATCTTTTGTGAAACCGTTTTTTCAAAGAATTTTTGAAGTTTGATAACGCAAAATATCATAAAATTTAGTTTTAATAGTAAATTAGTTTCACTCTAATCCTACTGGATAGAATTCTTCATAAGATGAATATTACAAACCTATCTAATAAAATCTACAACATAGTTGGAATTTCCTTAAAACTTTTGGGACTGAGTCTCATTGGAACAAACCTCTTGTTGTATGATTTTTTGTGGGTTTCTACTTTTTTCAAGCATAAATTCTAATTTTTTAATGTTTATTTGACTCTTTAGACAGTTTATTCTAAGGATAGTTTTATCTTTTATAAAATCACTTTCTTCTTTTGATTTATTGTTTAGATAGGGAAAATAATCTTTTTCCCAAAATAGTGGTGTGGATTCCATCTAGCTCAGCAGTATAAGGTTTTATTTGAGTTATAAAAGGAAGACCTACAATTATCTCTTCATTTATATCTTTAGTTATTACAACATCATTAATGAAACAAACTCTGTCATTGCATATATGTGCTTTGGGGAGTTTATAATTTATTTTTAATATTTATCCTATTGCATAGAATAATCGTGTAGCATATTTTTCTAGGTACTCTATAGGAATTGATCCTTCTATAATGCAACTTTTCATCAGCACTTGTATCAAATAATGTAATCTTATGAGTTCTATAATCTTTATTGGTAACTATTGTAATTGGTATATGGTAACTTTGGTCTTTAACTACTGTAATTGTATTAAATCCTAATTTATTTATAGGAGGTTATTCTAGAGATTCTATTTCTAGAGACTCTATTTCCTTAATATCACTTTTTCCTCCTAATGTTTCACCATGCGCAAATTGATGTGATTTGGGATCTTGGTTAGATGTTAAATCATTTAATATTTTT
This sequence comes from Capsicum annuum, assembly GCF_002878395.1. NCBI lineage: Eukaryota > Viridiplantae > Streptophyta > Magnoliopsida > Solanales > Solanaceae > Capsicum > Capsicum annuum. Next base: position 134,051,252 of record NC_061122.1, on the reverse strand, counting down.
TTAACAAGTGATTCTGTTTCTAGATCATTAAGTCTTTGCTTAATTTGTCTAACTTCTTCTTTTATGTATAATAATTTTGTCTGAAGATCTTGTATTGTTGTTTCTGACTTATGTTCTTTAAATTTATTAAATACATTTTTCATATTAAAGGGTTCGATAGTCTCTTTATCAATACGATTTTAAGAACAATATATTTTAAGGCTATTATGTATTTTCACCTATGAGTTGGATCTTCTAGATTATCTATCATGTCAAATAAGGCCTCTTATTCTTTATTAATGTTGTTGATAGCATTTATAGAATGATTATCGCAAGTTCGAATTGCACCACCATAATTACAATGATATATTGATTCACTACTATCTTAATTGTATGCTACATTATGTTGATTATTATCACTAAGACTTTCTTTAAAAGAAGAACTATTTACAATTTCATCAAGAATAGTATATAGTTTTTTTAACTTCATTTCCTAATTCTAACATATCTTGTCTTTCTTTTGTTTTGGAACCCAACAATCATTATCCCTATGACATGTTTTTTCGCAGTTCCAACATGTTTCATTATTGTCTTTATATTCACCTTTAGAAGACTTTTTAGATATTTTAAATTGTCACTTATAATAATGAGATTTTTCAGATTTATCTTTATAATTTTTATGTTGTCTTTTAATCTTCTTGGTAGCCTCCTTTGAAGGGGATGATAACTTTATATATCCATAATCTTGACAAAAGATTCCTAGCGCATTTTGTGTTATTTTATTATCTCTTTTTAGCTGATTTTTAGGTTTAATATCTATACATAATTCTAGTCTTGTGATGTTTATAAAACTTATAATATTACCGTAAGTTAAATTGCTATAAAGAATTTTTCCCTCAAATCTATCTTTTAATGTTTTTCCTAACTTTTTCTGTAAATAATGTTGGTAAACCACTTATAAATTTTTCTTTCTAATAATCATGATTACAATCTTCTCTAGCCATGACTTTATTGAGGAAAACATCTTTATACAGTTTAAAATCGTCTAACTTAGGACATGATAAATTAGATAATATTTCTGAACTTCTATCTTTATAAAGTTGAGGTTCTCCTAAAAAATATTTAGCTAGACTATTAATTAAAGTGGCGATGGCATCTTCTAAGACTTGATTTTCAACTGTTTTTCCGGTTGACTCAGTCTTAATAGCATGAGTAATAGTTGTAGCATTTAATATGATTTGCCTATTATTATCCTTGAGGCAGTTGTCCACCAATATAATCCTGATATAATCATAGTAGTTGCTTGTTTATCTGTCATTTTGTTAATTTTATATGTCGTAATGGCCATTCCCATTTGATAGTTTATTATATATTTGATGTTCTGCTAATCCATTTCTATTCCATTCGGTAATTTCTTTTCCAGAATGTGGAGTATGAGATAAACATTCATTTTCTTCATACAAGATATTCGAAAAATGGGCTTTTACAATAATTCTTTTTTACTGAATATTTAGAACTTCATTTGTTAATGTCATTATCGTTTTTCTCTGATAAAGTTCTTGTGACCTTATCATTTGTGACTTTTGATTCAGATTTTAATCTTTCAATAATTTTTTCTAAAATATCATCTGTAACTTCAAACTTTTCTTCAAATTTAGGAAATTTATCTTTTGAGAACTCTGGTAATTTAAATATTGAATGATTTTTCAACTTTTTATCATGAGAAGAATTTGGTTTATCTTTAAAACTAGATTTATTCTCGGCTTAGAGAATCTGTTTAGACACTACATGTAATAATTGATATGTATAATTATTTTGTTGAAGTATTCTATTTATATCTTTATTTGTAGGATCGCCTTTAGTATCTAATATGTCTAATTTAAAAGATGAAGCAACAACAACTCTACTATCTACTGGTAGGCTAATTTCTTCTAAAGGAGGAATTATTGATTTTACTGCTTTATCACTAGTACACCATTTATTGACAATCATATTTAACGATTTCTTTTGATTATCTAATTTGCCTGTAATTTCAAACCATTTAAAAATTTCAATATTACATCTTAATCTTTTCATATCATTATACTATTTTTCTCTAAATGAATATCTTTCTTTTAATGAATATCTTTGTTTATACCATTCCCTTTTAATAGAATTTTCTTGGCTAGTGCATAATTTATCTAAATATTTAAAAGTCAAGTTCAAAGGTTTCATCTGACCTAATCATGCATCAAGAATCTTTTACTCCCAACATTTCACTAGCAGCGGGACTTAAAGATTTTTAGTTTATAAATTTGTAGATTTATATTCCACTTTGGGAATTGTTTTTGAGAAATCTACTCCTTTTAACTTTCTGTCAATATCATCTAATGTTACTTCCTTTTTTTCTACAGATGTGAGACTGATGGACTAGAAAAGTATATTCTTCTACTTGAAGAGGGTTAATTAAAAGATTGGGATCTTAGAAATTTTAAGTCTATAAATCCATCTAGATATTGTATTAGTTGTTCAGTGTTTGAATTTTCTTCTTCAATTTCAGGCTTTGTCATGGAGTCGAAATGCCAATTATCTTTTATTAATACATCATCCCACTTTATCATTTTGGGGACAAAGGTATTGTGATTGTGATTAGTTTCCATAAGTGTAGTAGCTCCTTTATTACTTACTATTTTAGCCTTAGGGGATTTAGTTGTTTTCATTAATCTATAATATACTCTATAGGAGTAGCTCGAATCACCCAATGGGGACAGTCCCTAGACATATGGCCAATCTAGTTACAAACATAACAACAACTACAAGCATTCTTAACAGGAGAATGTACAACATGGCTCAAACGGCCACTCTGAACTGCTAAACATGAAGTTCCACCACTTTAACTCAATAAATTCTCCTACACTGGCCTACCATGGTATCCATGAGAACCTCTAAAATCTCTACCTCGATAGATCTGACTCCTAAACTCACTAAAATATCATATCTTCTTGGTGCCTCCCTAAGATGTACTAAGAATATCCTCTGTCATCATAGCATGATCCATAACTCTCTGAAAAGAAGCCCCAAACACAACCATCTGAGACATAGCCAATTGAAGGGAGACATCCAAACCCTTCACAAACTTCTGAATCTTTTCAAACTCTTTAGAAATACTATCATAGAAATATATAGACTGGGTGTGCCTCATGCTCAACAACTGTCATGGAGCTCTTCTCCAAATGTTCAAACTTGTCCCACATCCGATCCCTCAAACTGTAAAGCATGAATCTCTTAAGAAAGGTATCAACAAACTGATCCCATGATAACTCAGGAGCATCAACATGCCTATAACTGACAAATAATCTCCACCAATCTCTCACAATATATCTCAACTAATAGTAGTATAAGCCACACCATCCATGCATAAAGAGTGAAACACAAATTAGAACACAAGGTATGAAAGATCTTTGCATAATAAAGAATAAAATGTGGGAAGTTTCCTAAAGACATCCTATAGCCTCTCAAAGATCGATACGAATGTCTACATACCAATCCGCGAGACTCTATTAGATATCCTATTCTTATACTATTGAGACCAATGAAACCTGGCTACTCTGATACCAATTTATCATGACCCAAAAATGAGGGTCATGATATACTTGTCGCAGCATACCTTGATAAGTAATCCTATCACCCAAATAGATACAAAAAGATAAAAATACAGAAATATCCCAAGTTAAGGCTTCTAGAATGAAGCCGAACCATATAAGTAATTATAACAATGCGAAAAAGACTTATTACCGATCATGCCCAAAACCAGGTGTCAATAATGTAAGAACTGCTAATATAATTTGAGAGTCAAATACATTAGAAAAATAACCACAAAGAAATAATATATGTCTCTAAATAGTAATAAAAACATAACTACTTGAAACATCCTGGGCTTTAACCCTTAGAAAATTTTCTGGAAATCTGTTCTCCAAATCCAATACGACTCATGGGTACAAGCCGTATGCTGGGGTATGAATAGTATATCCTATCGCATGCTGACCAGTATTAGTGGGTGGGATTGTTTTGGTCACTATAATAGGTACAATTTTGGGGTATGAGTTGTAGAGATTAGTATGAGTCATATTAAGTACTCATATGGTGGGTAGTGTTTGATCCTCCTGGTATTTTATTCTACTAGAGATATGGGGTATAGGTATGGATCGTATGGTATGTTTATGACTTAGTTGGATGATTTGTATATGGGACAGTGTTTGATCTAAGGGTTGAGGATTGGACACGAGTGGTGGATACTGATTGTATGGAAGGGTATAACTCGTATGGGTCAGTGGTATCCTTGTGAGGGGATTTTAAGAGATTTAAGTGGGGGTATTCTGGATATTTCCCTGGTTACCCTAACTAGGACCCACGACTTCTAATATACCTAGAAGGTTATTTACCCTATTAATCTATTCATTAACACTTAGAAACTATTCCAAAACATCTCATAATTCTCTCAAGAGGTTTTAGGGCAAGAAGTCTAGGGTTTCATATTATGGATTACTTTAGGGCTTGTCTTGGTGATTTTCTTCGATGAATTTTTTGGTATAAGGCATGATTCTCTTCCCTCATTATAATTTCAACTAAATTCATGGTTTATATGATTGATTTCATGGTTTTATTATTTCATGATTATGGTTTCCAACTATTATTTGAGGGTTTTTATATTGAATACTTGGTTATGGTTTCCTATGGTTTTACTTATGCTTTTATATACATCAATGGTGTATTTGGACAATTGGATTGCATGGTAATGGTTTAATGGTCTTTGAAATTGCTTTTGGTTATATTATGCCCCCAAGGTTTTGATAAAATGCTTATAAAGATATGTTCATTTCATTGATTTCTTTTAATAGAACTCTTGCATGTTTTAAACTGGATAAATGATTTATACATGGTTTAAATGGTTTGAAAAGGCTAAAGGCTAAATGGTTATGCTTGTGGAGAACATGGAAGTCTCCCAAGTAGATTTAATATTGTAATTGGAAGTGCAGCTAAGGTCCCCTTAACCTAAATGGTTTGGCCATGGATATTACTTGTAAGAAAGGGGTGGTATGACGATACCACTAATATTGGCCTTAGTTAATAAATGGTAAATGGATTGTTTGGCCATGATTTTAATTAGGCATTAATGGTATGGTGTGTAGCTAATCCATGGAAGGTGGAGGTCTCGGAGGGACCAAAATCAAAAACTCATATTTGACGATATGAGGGGTCTTGATGACCATATGTGTGTGTCATATTTTACATTTGGGGATGTACTAGTCATACTATGGGATATTCTCTAGTTGTGCAGATACACGCACTGGGGCCCTTTTATTAATGGGAGCTGAACCCATATGGCCTTGGGTGGTTAGGATGGCAAAGCTACACAACCCAAGTATAAAAGTTTTAAATGCATGCTAAACCCGGTTCCTTTTCCTGGCACTTATATATGTATGGATGTATGAATTATGGATGGTTTCACTTGGTTTTATAACTGACATTATTTTATCCTTATCCTGAAATTCATGCTAGCGGTTATTTGCTAACCCCATTTACTGGGGTTAGATACCCATGCTATGTATAAATCGGCCATTCTACTCCTCCTATTTAGAATGCGGATTTAGTATCAGCATTTGGACTGAAGTAGTGATCTTCCATCCTATCGGAAGGAATCATTATATGTTATGAATTTCCTTAGACATTTTTTTTATTTTGGATATTGGTTTTGACCATGGTTGGGGGCATGTCCCAACTAAAACTGAGTACTTTTTTGGATAGAGTCTTTGTGGTACTTTTGGAGGTTGGTATGGGAGAGATCAGTAGAAGTGTCAACCTTAGCATTGGTATTGATATTGAGGTTGGCATCATCAGACATGATTTCTCACTGTTTCATCATATTACATTTTAGGATTGATTTTCATATTATGTTTTGGTATTCCCTTCAGTTTATGGTCTATGGTTTGTTTCATTTGGTATGGTTGGGCGGCTGGTGTGGTATGGTTAGATTCAGTTGGGTCGTTCATAGTTGTGACCCTATACCAGGGTCTTACTGATAATAATAATGCTATCTTGTTATATGTACGAAATTCAGCCCATTAAGGATGGATATAGGTAGTTGGGTTGGGTAACAGGGGGTGGTCCCTGATCCTGGTTGGACTTAGGATGCCCATTACGTCAAGGCTCAGGGTTGGGTTGTGTCATTACTATAGGAAGATAGAGGTGAACTTTGAACACATAAATGTCCAACCGCTACCTTGGAAGCTCCAACAATCGCCCAATACAAGAAAGTTGAGGTGCACTTGAGCTAGGACCTGCACCAAAAGGGCGCAGTAGATGTGAGTACGGTCCACTTATACTCAGTAGGTATCATAGGCCGACCAAGCAAAGTAGAAAATAAAGAATACAAAATACATACTAAGGGCACATCACCTGCAATTAGAAAATGTAACGGTATCCCATACTGCCTGCACTAATAGTTATAATATATCACATAGATTACAACAACACACCAAGATATAGAACACAAGTATATATTATGTTGCATATTGGTATAACAGGGGAGAATATGTAGTTACAAGATCATCAAGTACAAGTAAAGAAAGGTAAGTAAAATACATAGATGACAAGTCAATAAGGCAATACAACACAACATAAACACAATTAAGTAAGGGCAACGTATATGATGATGATGATTATTATGCACGAGGTCGTTGCACAACCTCTGGGATCATCGTACAATTCCTGTATACACAAACGAAGCTAAAACTTCCCGATGTATGACCCATGGGGGTTTCAAAAACCATTATACAATCCACATATCTCATATCTCCTTTTTGGCACATTCCTCGGAAGAAGTTTTATAAGGTGTTACAATATCTCCTCCCCAGTACATCCCTCGGAGAGGGATATAAAAAGGTGTTGCCAGCGTTACTCAGATATTACTACTGTGGTACCAATGTTTCATGAATGAGTATGATATGAGGATGTAATGCTCACAACCAATCACAAAGAGTATTTCCATAACCAACCACATGATATAGTTCCACAACCAACCACAATGATACATTTCCACAACCATGTGAGTCATTATCCACTCATTATTTTTGTTTCATCTATGAATTTCCACAAGTATCATATACCAACAAGTATGAATATATTACAACACACCAATGGTACCATATTAGGCATTTCAATAATACAATACAATTATTCACATATATTTAGGGCTATCAACATCACATAGGACTCCTCATTGTCACACACATCACATAATATCTCAATTTTGACAACTACATCACATATAGGCGCCCACAAGGGCACAACCCATAGATAGCTATTTTTTATGACTAGTTCCCATCCTTAACATGTATTTGTACCATTATTTACTACCTATCTCAGTCTGAAAGAGTTAATTCATAACCTACCTCAAAAGCCAAACTCGGTCTGCTGCACTTCAAACCCACGACCTTACTTTTCACGAATAATTCCGAACTCCACTAAAAATATTAAATATAGAATTTACGCATAAAAATAAAATCAATGCCAACGATATTGACTACTTTTGGTTTGAGGTCAAAATGGACCTCCAGAATGATTTTTTGAAAAAAAAAGGGCAAAATCAAAACTTTACTTCTAAAACATGTTCCCCATATTTTTTGGAATCTATAGCTAATGATCAAAGTCAAATCGAGTTTCAAATTGAAGAAAAATCATTTTAAAGCTTTACCGGGTAAATCTTCGAAATCCAGGTTAAAACCAAGAATTGGAGTTATTTTGAAGGTTAAATTGATGAAAAACTAGTAATTATAAAATAAAAATATTATTCAAGTGAAAAAAAGTAAAATGTGGTTTAAAATCATGCCCTGAGAATTTTGAGACTTTGAGAAATTAATTATAAGAAAAGAGTGAATTCTTACCTTATATCCATAATAAAACCAAGAAATTGGTGTTAATCTAGCTTCCCGAGCTCCCATAAACTTTACTTTTAATCACCCACACTATTAAGGTTTAACTCCCAAGAGGCAAGATGAAAAATGAGCAAAAAGGGCCAAAAAAGTACTCTCTCCGTTTTATGTTTCATCATTTCCTTTTTGGTCTGTCCCAAAAAGAATGTCATCTTTTCTTATTTGGTAACTATTTAAAGACACAATTCCACTTTTACCTTTATTGGTCCCGCCTAATTAAAAAAAAAGATAGTAGCATATTTTTTGATAAAGGACAATTTGGAAAATATTATCAAGTCTTCCCTTATTTCTTAAACTTTGTGCCTGATCCAATGGCAACACATAAAATGGGATGGAGGGAGTATTTATATAGCAGAAAAATCTAGTTTATGCACTAGATTTTTCCTTTCAAGTTCAACCTGGACTTCGACGGGCTGCCCGAAATTCGTTCGGAGTCCGATATACATAAACGAACTATGCAACCATACTAAATTTGGCATTTCGGATGCATGGAAAAGTTAGATTTTCAAAAATACATCATTTTCACAAAGTTGACCCCCGAAACTCAAAATTGTAATATTTGAAACCGAGGATCGAAATGAGATTTAAAAGCCATAAATTCACACCAAACATGCTAATACCCTAAAATTGATATTTCGGATCTACTGGCGAAGTCGAATTTTTCATCGACGTTGTTTCAACCAAATGTAGGTTCCACACCCATATTTCTAATTTCCCAACTTTTCGATCAATAGGTCAAAATGAGCTTAGGTGCACCAGGACCCAAACCAAAGGTCTACCTAATCAAAAATCGATATTTCGGAGATGTTGTCTTAGTACATTAAGCCATCCATTGCACGGATCAAAAGATATCCCCGTAAGTCTAAAATAAGGCTCTCGAAGCTATTAAAAACCACAATATCGCATAAATGGTACCAAAATGCATTTTAAATCATGTAAATCACTCCTACACCCCAGAAATATCATAATGTAACTATGGGGAGGGTTAAAACAGACAAATCACCCAAAATCATAAATTTCACATATTTTATCAAATTTTTAGGTCGTTACATCATCCACCACTTAAAATCTAGTTCATCCTTGAACTAAGACAAGGAAATACCTGAATCAATGAAAACATGAGGATAAGAACTACAAATATTAGACTCAACCTCCCAAGTAGCCTCATCTACAGGTCGATGTCGGCACTAAACCTTAAACACAGGGATAACTCAAGAGCGCAACCGCCTAACTTCCCTAGCCAAAACGGAGACCTGCTCCTCAACAAAGGACAACCACTCATCTAACTAAATCGACTCCTAAAGAATGACATGACACTGATCCGGAATGTAACAATAAATCATAGAAATATGAAAAACTAAATGAACAACTAATAGATCAGAGGACAAAACCAACTCATAAGCCACATCGCCAACAGTTTAAAGAATCTAAAATGCACCAATATACTTAGGACTAATCTTGCCCACCTTACCAAAACTCATCACGCCTTTCATGGGTGAAACTCGAACACCGAATCTCAACGCTCAAAGTCTACGATCAGCATAGCACTTCTGCCTACTCTGAGCTGCTCTAAGTCTATCCTAAATGACCCAGACTCTATACAAAGGCTCATGAAACAAGTTCATACCTCGAGGTCTCACCTCTTAAACATTAAACCAACCTATTGGCATGGCAATGCCTTAAAAGGAGTCATATCACTACTGGAATGGTAGCTATTATTATATGCACACTCCGCTAAAGTCAAATGTTGCTCCTACTGGCCACTAAAATCCACTATGCATGCACGAAGCATATTCTCCAAAACCTGAATAGTCCGCTCTGACTGGACATTAGTCTGGGATTGAAATGCTATGACAAGATCAACCTGAGTACCGAACTCATCCTAAAAAGTCTTTCAAAAGTGAGATGTGAACACAGGACCTCGATCTAAAATAATGGACATCGGCACACCATGAAGATGCACAATTTCATGAATGTAGATACGGGCCAACCTTTTGGCACTGAATGAGACCTGAACTGGAGTAAAAGGAGCTGACTTGGTCAACCGAACCACAATGACCCAAAACTATCAGAACCATGAGATGTACGAGGCGAACCAGTCACAAAGTCCATGGCGATGCATTCCTACTTCCATATAGGAGTGGGTAACCTCTGAAGCAAACCACCAGGTCCCATATGCTCGGCCTTCACCTGCTGACAACATAGGCAATAAGCCATAAAATCAGCTCTATCTCGCCTCATACCACCCCATTAGTAGTGTTGTCTTAAATTATGATACATTTTAGTCATACTTGGATGAATGGAATATCTGGAACACTAGGTCTCCTCTAAGATCAACCCAATCCAGTTACCCACTCTCAGCACATAAACTCAGCCTCAAATCCACAAAATTCCATTTGAATCAAGTGAGGCTGCCTTAGGCTCCCCACTCAATACCTTATCTCAAATCGACCTCAATCCAACATCATCAAACTGGTGAGCAAGAATCTACTCTATCAAAAAAGATTTAGCATCCATAAATTTTATAACATGCCTAGGTGTCAAATATAAAGCCTAACCATCTGGTTAGCTAAAAACTAAACCTCTAAGATAAAACACCTTTCCTGGATCAAAAGATAAACCAAGATACCCATGCTAGTCGACTTTCATCTTAAGCTATCCATAACTACATTAGACTTGCCCGGATGGTAGAGAATAATCAAGTCATAAGCCTTAAGAAACTCAAGACAACGACACTTCCTTATATTAAGATCTCACTGGGTAAAGAAGTACTGAAGGCTACGATGATCTGGGAAGATCTCACAACGGACTCCATACAAGTAGTGCCTCTACAACTTCAAGGCAAACACAATTGCACATAACTCCAAATCATGGGTAGGATAATTCTTCTTATGAGACTTCAACTGACGAGATGCATATGCAATCACCTTGCCTTCCTGCATTAATAAAGAACCCAATCCAAAAATTGAAGCATCACAAAATACGGTAAATCCCACGCCCTCACAAAGCCAATATAGGAGCCAAAGTTAACAAATTCTTGAGCTTTCAAAAGCTCTCCTCACAAGCAGTGGACTACTGAAAAGAAATCTTCTTTTGGATCAACATGGTCAATGGATCTACAATGGATGAAAAACCCTCGACAAAACACCGATAATAACCTACTAAGCCAATAAAACTATAAATCTTGATGGGAGAAGTAGGTCTAGATCAATCATGAACCATGGCGATCTTAGCTGGATCAACCATAACACCTTCTTCCTTAGTCATCACATGATCTAAGAAAGAAAAAGACTCCAACCAAAACTTAAACTTAGAAAACTTATTGTACAACTTCTCATCTCTTAATCTCTGAAGCACGATCTACAAATACTCCTCATGCTTAACCTCAATCTTGGATTAAAAAAAGATTTAATCTACAAACACAAAAACAAAAATAATCAAGATACAATTGAAACACCCGGTACATCAACTAATAAAAGAGTTAAGATACGATCGAAACACTCGGTATATAAACTCCATGAAAGCAGCAAAGGCATTGGTCAACCCAAAGGACATGACCAAGAACTCATAATGACCATATAAAATTCGAAAAGCTATCTTTGGAATATTTAAAGCTCTAATCCTTAACTATTGATAATTGGACCTCAAAGCAATCTTCAAAAATACTGTAGCACCCTGAAGCTGATCAAATAAATCATTAATACGAGGTAGAGGATACTTATTCTTAGCTCTCCCCTTATTTAACTGTTGATAATCAATACACATCTATATAGACCCATCTTTTTTCTTTACAAACAAAAAAGAAGCACCCTAAGGTGAAACACTGGGTCAAATAAATATCTTACCCAACAACTCCTGCAACTGATCCTTCAATTCTTTCAACTCTATTGGGGCTATCCTAAATGGAGGAATAAAATAGGATTGGTGCTTGGCTTAACAGCAATAATGAAATCCATATCTCAATCTAGAGGTATACTAGGGAAGTCTATAGGGAACACATCTATAAACTTATAGATAATATGGACAGAATCTAAGAAAGGAGGTAATACAACACTGGTGTCACGAATATAAGCCAAGTAATATAAACATCCCCTCTTAATCAATTCACGAGCTTTAACATAATATATAATCCTCTTAGGAATCGAATAAAGTGCACCCTTTCAAACTATCTTTGGCACACCCACTAAAGCTAAAGTCATAATCTTGGCATAACAATTTAGGATAGAATGATAGGGAGCCAACCAGTTCATACCCAAAATAAAATCAAAATCAACCATATCTAATACAGGTAGATCTACCAAAGTCTTATGCCCGACAAAATTCACAACAGAAGATCGATGCGCCCGATTTACCATTAAAGAATAAGCTATTGGGGTAGATACACGAATAGGCATAGCAAGAGGCTTGCTAATAGAATAAAAACCCAAAGCAAAATATATAGACACATAGAAAAAAGTCAATCCAGGATCAAATAATACAGATACAGGTCTGAAATAAATGGGGGATGATACCTGTAATCACAGCATCAGAAGCCTCTACCTCAGACCTGGCTGGTATATCGTAATACTGACAACAACCATCAACTGCCTAGGTGAATCCAGGACTACCAACTGCCTGAGTGGCCTCATCAATACCACCTTAAACTCCACTATCTTTACCACTACACCTATAGTAGAACCCCTACCTCTAATAGTTGAAATAGAAGTAGCCTAAATCACCCAACGGGGATAGTACCTGGCCATATGGCCAATCTCATCACATACATAGCAACCTCTATGACTAGTCTCAATAGTAGAATGCATAATTAGGCTCTAACAACCATACTGAACTGCTAAACTAGAAAATATACCACCAAAACACTATAAAGTCACTTGTACTGGCCAACCATGGTATCTATGAGAACCTCTAAAATCTCTGCCTCGATAGGTCTGACTCCTAAACACACTAAAGTATAATGCCTTCTTAGATCCCCCCTGAGAAGCACTAGGAATATTCTCTGTCATCTTAGCATGATCCATAATACTCTTAAAAGAAGCCCCAAACACAACCATCGGAGACATAGACAACTGAACGAAGACATCCAAATCCTTTACAAACTTTTGAATCTTCTTTGACTTAGTTTAAATGCTATCATAGAAATATCTAGATAGGTCATAGAAGCATGCCCATACTAAACAACTATCATGGAGCCTTAATCCAAATGATCAAACTCATCCCGCATCAGATCCATCAAATTGTAAGGCACAAATCTCTCTAGAAAGGCATCAGCAAACTAATTTGACGACAGCTTAAGAGCATCAAACGGCTTACAATCGACAAGTAATCTCCACTAATCACTCACAGTATCTCTCAACTGATAGTAGTGTGAGCCATAATATTTATGTAAAAAGAGGGAAACACAACTCAGAACACAAGGTATAAAATGACTTAGCATGATAAAGAATAAAATGAGAGAAGTTTCCTAAAGATGTCCTATAGCCTCTCGAAGATAGATATAGACGTCTATGTACCTATTCGTGAGACTCTATTAGACTTCCTATTCTTACACCATTAGGACTAATGAAACCAGGCTGCTCATATACCAATTTGTCATGACCTAAAAAATGAGGGTCATAATGGCACTTATCATAGCACACCTTGACAAGTAAGACTATCACCTAAACTGATACAAAAAGTGGAAAAGATAGAAATATCATAAGGTAAGGCTTCTATAATAGAAATATCATAAGGTAAGGCTTCTATAATAAAGTTGAACCATACAACTAATCATAACAATGCAGAAAAGACTTATCCAAAATATCGATCATGCCCCAAACCTGATGTCAATAGTGTAATAACTCTTAATATAATTCGAGAGTCAAATACATTAGAAAAATAACAACAAAATAATAATATCTATCTCCAAATACTAATAAAGACATAACTACTATAGAAAGATAGAGGTGAACTTCAGACACATTAATGCCTAAGTTCTACCTTGGAAGCTCCAACAATCCCCTGAGTCAAGAAAGTTGAGGTGCACTAGAGCTAAGATATGCACTGAAAGAGTGTAGTAGGCATGAGTATGGTCCACTTATACTCAGTAGGTATTATAGACCGAACAAGCAAAGTAGAAAATAAAGCATACAAAATACATACTAAGGGCATGTCACCTTTAATCAGAAAATATCCCACAACTATAATCCACACCTCTTGAACTAACAGTTCTAATAAATCACATAGATTGCAATAATACACCAAGATATATAACAGAAGTATACATTATGTCTCATATAAGTTGAACAAGGGGGAACATATAGATACAAAATCATCAAATACAAGTAAAGAAAGGTAAGACAAATATATAGATGACAAGTCAATATTTCAATAAAACACAACATAAATAAAATAAAGTAAGTGCAATGTATATGATGATGATGATGACTATGCATGAATTTGTCACATAACCTCTGGAATTATTTCACAATCTCTGTATACACTTACAGAGCTAAATCTTCCTGACGTAGAACCCATAGGGGGTTCGTCAACCCATATGAAATCAACATGCCTCATATCTCCTTTCATGCACATTCCTCGGAAGGGGTTTTGTAAGGTGTTATAATATCTCCTCCCGAAAACACCATTCGGAGAAGGATTTAAAAAGGTATTGCCAGTGTTACTCTGGTGTTGCCATAGTGGTACCAATGTTTCATGAATGAGTATGATATGAGGATGTAATTCTTACAACCAATCACAAAGAGTATTTGCACAACCAACCATATGATATAGTTCCATAACCAATCACAATGATACAGTTCCACAACCATGTGAGTCAGTATCCACTCATATACCAACAAGTATGAATATATCACAATATAATAATGGTATCATATTAGTCATTTCAATAATAAAGTATAATTATTCACATGTATTTTGGTCTACCAACATCAAATAGGACTCCACGTAGTCATACACATCACATAATATCTCAATTTCAACAATTACATCATATATAGCCCCCCACACAGGAACAACACATAGATACCTATTTTTCATGATTAAGTCTTATCCTTAACATGTATTTTGTTCCATCATTTACTTCCCAGCCCAGTCTAAAAGAGTTAAGTCATAACCTACTTCAAAACCTAAAATCGGTCTGCTACACTTCAAACCCACAATCTTATTTTTCATGAACAATCCCAAAATCTACTAAAAATATCAAATATGGAATCTAAGCGTAAAACCAAAATCATCGACACCTATATTGACTATTTTTTTATCGAGATCAAAACAAATCCCCGAAATGGATTTTCAAAAATGAGGGACAAAATTGAAACTTTACTTCAAAAATATGTTTCCCATATTTTCTAGGAATCTACAGGTGAAAGCTCAAGTCAAATCAAGTAAAAAATAAGGTTCAAACTGAAGAAAAACCATTTTTAAGCTTTACTGGGTAAATCTTTAAAATCTGGGTTAAAATCAAGAATCGGGGTTGTTTTGAAGGTTAAATTGATGAAAAATTAGTAATTATAAGATTAAAATATTATTCAAGTAAAAAGAAGTAAAATTGAGGTTTAAAATAAAGCCCTAAGATTTTTGGGGATTTGAGAAATTAATCAAAAAAATTACTAATAAAATGGTGAATTCTTACCTTAAATCCATAATAAACCCAAGAAATAGGCGTTAATCTAGCTTTCCAAGCTCCCAAAAACTTTAATTTTAAGCTTTCACATTATTTTAAGGTTTAACTAAAAGAGACAAGATGAAAAATGAGGAAAAAAGGCCTTAAAGTTATTTATATTGCAGAAAAATCTGGTTTATGCACCAGATTTTTTCCTTCAAGTTCACCCGAACTTTGATGGGGTGCCCAAAATTCGTTCAGAGTCTGATATACATAGAAAAAACTATACAACCATACTAAATTTGATGTTTTGGACGCGTTGAAAAAGTCAGATTTTTGAAAAAATATCATTTTCACAAAATTGACCCTCAAAATCCAAAATTGTAATATTTCAAACCGAGGTTCAAAATAAGACTTAAAATCTGTAAAATCTCGCCAAACATGATAACACTCTAAAATTGACATTCTGGATCTGCTGGCGAAGTCAGGTTTTCCATCCGAGGTCATTTCGACCAAATGTTAGTCCTACACCCATATTTCTAATTTCCCAACTTTTCGATAAATAGGTTGAAATATGCTCGGATGCAATGAGACCCAAACCAAAGGTCTACCTAGTCTAAAATTGATATATCAGAGCTTCTGGCATAGTCTGTTCAGCCATTTATCGCACGAATCAAAAGATATCTCTATAAGTCTAAAATAAGGCTCTTGAAACTATCAAAAACCACAATATTGCATAAATGGTACCAAAATGCATCGAAAATCATACCAATCACTCTAACACCCCAAAAATATCATAATACAACTATGAGGAGAGGTAAAATAGTCAAATTACTCAAAATCACAAATTTCACATATTTTATCAAAATTTTAGGTCGTTATAATTTATATCTGCTAACTTGTACTCAATTTGAAATGAATCAATATCTGTTAAAATGAACTCATAAAACCTTCATGTTTTGAGGGGATAATATGTCTCCATATAATCCTAATTTGTATAACAATATTTTAACAACTCCGGTACTCGAAAAAACATAATTTCATAAAGCGTCATTATTGGTAGTACCTGCAAATCTATTATCTCACATTTCTTTTTATCAGGAATACTCTGTTCTTTCTTCCTTTGCAAAGTGGCTAAGGAGACTACCAGTGAGTATGCCATCGTCGGTTTCATCGTGTAACTATCTTTAGTTTTAATAGCAATATTGTTATTGGTTGATGACGAAGATTATTCCTTAAATATTTGTTTAAGTGGTTGTATTTTGGTGAAATTAGTAATGGATTCTTTTAATGGAAGGGGAATAGTAGGCTTTGGCATGGATGGAAATTATTGCAAAACTGAGTATATATTTTCTGATCTTTTATATTCTTTGTTGAAGGGTCTTTCATTTTTTTTCTGGCTGAAAAGGCTGAAATGGAGGCCACAGCCTTATTCCTAGTGTTCTGGGTCTCTTTATTTCCCTGTAGAAAAATTTTGTTTAAAATTCTGGGAGAGAATTTCTCCCTATAAAATCTATTAAAATTATTTTCTTAACATCTTTTGTAAAACAGTTTTTTCAAAGAATTTTTGAAATTTGATAACTCATAATATCATAAAATTTCCTTTTAATAGTAAATTAGTTTTTCTCTAATCCCCACTAGACTAAAAAATTCTACAAACTTATCTAATATAAAATCTACAACATAGTTGGAATTTCCTAGAAACCTTAAGGACTGAGTTTCATTAGAACAAACGTCTCATTGTATGACTTTTGTGAGTTTCTACTTTTTTTCTAGCAGAAATTTAATTTTTTTAATGTTTATTTGACTCTTTAGACAGTTTATCCTAAAGATAGTCTGATCTTTTATGAAATCACTTTCTTCATTTGATATTCTATTTAGATAGAAAAAAATAATCTTTTTTTCCAAAATAGTGGTGTGGATGCCATCTAGCTCAGCAGTATATGATTTATTTGAGTTATAAAAAGAAGATCTAAAATTATCTCTTCATTTATATCTTTAGTTATTACAACAAAATCATTAATAAAAACAAACTTCATCGTTGCATATATGTGCTTTGCAGAGTTTATAATTTATTTTTAATATTTCTCCTATTGCGGAGAATAATCCTGTAACACTTTTTTTCAGATACTCTGTAGGAATTAAACCTTATATAATGAAGTTTCCATCAGTACCTGTATCAAATAATGTAATCTTATGATTTTTATAATCTTTATTGATAACTATTGTAATTGGTATACGGTAACTTTGCGCTTTAACCACTGTAATTATATTAATTCCTGATTTGTTTATAGGAACTTTTTTTAGAGATTCTATTTCTAGTGACTATTTCCTTATTGTCTTTTTTTGCTCCTGATGTTTTACCAAGCTGAAATTGATGTCATTTGGGATCTTGGTTAGATGTTAAATCTTTTAGTATTTTATTAGAAAGTGATTCTATTTCTACATCATTAAGTCTTTACTTAAATTGTCTAGCTTATTCTTTTATGTATAATAATTCTGTCTGAAGATCTTGTATTGTTATTTCAGACTTATGTTCTTTAAATCTATTTTACACATTTTTCATACTAAAGGTTTTGATAGTCTTTTTACCGACTTGATGATTAAGAATAGTATCTTTTGAGGGTATTAAATATTTTCTCCTAAGAGTTGGATCTTCTATATAATCTATCATGTCAAATAAGGCTTCTTTTTCTTTATTACTATTGGTGATAACATTTATAGAATAACTATCGCAAGTCCAAATTGCACTGCTACAATTACAATGGTCTGTTGATTCACTACTATCTGAACTATATGCTACCTTAAATTGATTATCATCACTAAAACTTTCTTCAAAAGAAGAACTATTTTCATTTTCATCAAGAATAGAATATAGTTTATTTTTAATTTCATTTCCTAATTCTAACATATTTATCTTGTTTTTCTTTTTATATGAAACCCAACAATCCTTAGCCCTATGACCATTTTTCCACAGTTCCAACATGTTTATCATTGTTTTATATTCACCGTTACAAGTTTTTTTATAAATTTTAAATTATTTTTTATAATATTGAGATTTTTTAGATTTATTTTTATAATTTTTATGTTGTGTTTTAATCTTCTTAGTAGCTTCTTTTAAAGGGGCTGATAATTTTAAATATCAGTACATAATTCTAGTCCTGTGACATTTATAAAACTTATAATTTCACCATAAGTTAAATGACTATAAGGAATTTTTCCCTCAAATCTATCTTTTAATTTTGTTCTAACTTTTTCTGCAAATAATGTTTGTAAATCACTTATAAATTTCTCTTTCCAATAATCATCATTACAATCTTCTCTAACCATGACTTTATTGAGGAAAACATCTTTATACCATCTAAAATCATCTAAGTTTGGACATGATAAATTTTATAATAATTATAAACTTCTATCTTGAAAAAGATGAGGTTCTCTTATAGAATGTTTAGCTATATTGTAAATTAAAGTGGCGGTGGCATCTTCTAATATTTGATTTTCAACTGTTTGTTATGTTGACTCAGTCTTAAGAGCTTGAGTAATAGTTGTAGCATTTAATATGCTTTGCCTATTATTGTCTTTGAAATAGTTATCCCACCAATATTTTATAGTACCTGTAAATCCTGATATAATCATAGTAGCTTCTTGTGTATCTTTTATATTATTAATTTTATATGTCGTAATGGCCATTCCCATTTCATGTAGTTTATTATATATTTGATGTTCTGTTAATCAATCTATATTTCATTCGGCAATTTCTCTTCCAAAATCTGAAGTATGAGATTAAAATACATTTTCTTCATACTGGATATCCGAAAAGTGGGCTTTTCATAATAATTCCTTTTTACTAAATATTTAGAACTTAGTTTGTTATTTCAATATCGTTCTTTTCCAATAAAGTTCCTATAACCTTATCATTTGAGACTTTTAATTTAAATTTTAATCTTTCACTAATTTTTCTTAAAATATTATTGTTACTTCAAACTTTTCTTCAAATTTAAGAAATTTATCTTTTGAGAATTCTGGTAGATTAAACATTGGCTGAGTGTTCAACTTTTTATCATGATGAGAATAACTTGGTTTATCTTTAAAAGTTGATTTATTCTCGGTTTCGAGAATCTGTTTAGAAACTATATATAGTAGTTGATTTATTTAATTATTTTGTTGAGGTATTCTATTTATATACTTATTTTTAGGATCGACTTTAGTATCTACTATATATAATTTAAAGGGTGAAGTAGTAACAACTCTGCCATCAACTGATAGGCTAATTTTTTCTAACAGAGGAATTGTTGATTTTACTACTTTATCGCTAGTATACCATTTATTAACAATCTTACTTAATGAATCCTTTTGATCATCTAATTTTTCTAAAATTTCGAACCTTTTTAAAAATTCAGTATTACATCTTAACCTTTTCATATAATTGCACAATTTATCTCTAAAAGGATATCTTTATTTTAATGAATATCTTTGTTTATACCCTTCCCTTTTAATAAAATTTCGGGCTAGTCCATAATCTATAATATATTAAAAAAGTGAAGATCCTTAGAAAAGTGATTTGAATTTTTTACCCTTCATTAAAAGACTCTTCTTTTGATAAAACTGTCATTTTCACTATATTTGTAAATTTATTATTTAATTATTTTTTATTATATTAACTAGACTTTCTATAATATAGGGGATCCCTAAAATATATGGTAGAAGAATTAATTAATATTTTTCTTTCTACTAGACTTCCTAAAATATATGAGACTCCTAAAATATGTGGTAGAAAAATTAATGAATATTTTTCTTTCTACTGTTCAATTACAAAAATACTCCTAAAATAGAATTCTATTAAGGAAATACTTTTATAAATATTGAGATGTACATTAAACTAGAGAATAAATCAGTTTGCCTATTGGGAGAATATGATTGAGGCTCATCTAAATTGATTCAATGATATGTCTAGATTGGTGAATGTTTGATTTTCTAACCCTCAACTTCTTCACTGTTTTTGTTAGCATAATAGAATTCAACATGTGTGTGTGTGTGTGTGTGTGTGTCTATATATATATATATATATATATATATATATATATATATCTTCTTTGTTTTCATTTAAAATCATTCTTCAGGGTCAAAATTTTTCGCTCAGATAAGAATTAGTTGGATCAAAATCGAAGCTTTGTGATCACTATTATATTTTTTTCTATAGTTTACAGGTCGTAGATGAATGTCGGTTGGATTTGATGAATTTCTTGTTTAAATGTTAGGTTTAATTGTATTGTTTTGATATCTTTATTATCTTACTATTTTATCTTAATTTACAAATGCTAGATGAATGTGGGTCAGTTTTGAATTTCTTTTAGTTAAAGGTTAGGTTTAACTGTATTATCATAAAATCTTTAGTAGTTTGTTATTTTGTCGTAGTTCACAGTTCGTAGATAAATCTCGATCGGCTTGAGAAATTTTTATGTGTAAAATTTAAGCTTAGTTGTATTGTTTTGATATCACTTTTATCGTATAATTTTGCTGAGGTTTTGTCACGTCCCGAACCGGGGCCCTGGCTGTGATGGACATCCCGAACCATGAAGGCACAGACGTCCTTCTCTATCTGGTAATCATGCACAACATTCATATAATAAAAAAAAATGCGAAAATATAATTTAATACGAAAACATGATCAAAACTCTTGGTTCTGTTTAAAAATAAGGAATGAAATACGAAATAATCTAAACAACATCTGGAATAGTCTGTGAAATCTCAACTACATGAAAATCTAACAACTGTCTTAAAATTGGGACAAGGCCCCCAGTAGACCAAAACTGTATTAGATGACATAATCTGAAAGAACAGGCCTTCTAAAATAGAGAAGGCTCACCACTGCACAATCTGATCTATTGTCTGAATTATCTACTGCTTATTTGGACCCCTAGATTGAGCCTCAGAACCTAAGAGGTAGGGGAGGGGGGTCAATACAGATGTACTAGTACGCAGAGCAAATCCAAAATAATCATTTATATTCAACATATATGAGAGCAATTTAAAGCAGTTCATAAACATATCATACAGTAAGAAATCACATGGGTATTTTAAAAGATTCTGTGAAAACATCTGAAATCTGTGACACTCTTTGTCTTACTTTTGCGCTAGGTTATGTACCCTATAATCTGTAATCCCATGGGCTATATGGGATCTGGAATTAACTCGGCAGCCAAGCCCTCTACCCAAGTGTGCCGCAAGGGTCGGAGTCTCTGAATCTACTACGCCACACGGCAGTCGCCAGCGTACAATAATGATCTACCCGTATAGGTAAATACAGTTTCTGGCTAAGAGTTACTTGAACTCAAGCCTTCTTCGGGTAACCACCTAACCCTCTTTATGCCCATTTTTAGTTCTTTAAACATAAATGCTCTGAAAACATACTCTGAAAACATATCCTATTATGGCATACATACTTATGGTATCATCATATCATTGACTTACAAGTCACATCTCTGAGCCATTGTTAGTTTATTATCATCTTTCTTTTCAAAACATAAAGTTTAGGACCACCATATCAATAAATTAGTTCGAAGAACCATTTCTTTAAATACTCATGTAAACACATGTATGCAACTCTCTTTGACAATATTTCAATGTCAAAAGGTGGTCATGTCAAAAATTCTTAATCTTATGCAAATCTTTCTCTCTTTAACAAAACATATTTATGTCAAGAAACTCCCTCTCAAAATCTCTAAATCATGGTCAAAATACTATGGTATTTGAGTAAACTATTTTCAAGCCATAAATCATGCATTTCAAATCCTTCACATTAATATCAAAAACTTAAAGTTATCACAAGAGAGAGATTTCATAAGTTGTGCTCTCAAACAATCTTAAATCTAAATCTTCATACATATACATATACATGTAAATTAATTTAATATGGGAAAAAAGGCCTAAAGACCAAATCAACAGTACAATTAAACATTCATAATGTATAATAAAATCATGTATTTCAAAACCCTTTTTTTGTTCTAAATTCATGCTTGATAATCTTTAAATCATGTTCTAGTATTTACAAGCCCATGTAATTTTTAGGATAAACCCCACGTACCTTAGATTATGAACTTTGGATGAACACTTGCTTTTGGGACTCTATTTGTGCTTTTGATGGATGATTCTTGAAGATCTTAGTTTGGGGATTTTAATTTTTGAATCAATTATGGAATTTAATGGTGAAATTTTGAGGGATCTTGAATCTTAGGTTGAGGTCCTAGGGTTTGGTTCTTGAGTGGATTTGATAGAAAGGAGTGTATTTTTCGTTAAATGGAGGTTGAATTCAGTGTTTATAGAGTTATGGGGTGAAGGGAAAATACCAAATTACCCCTCCAAAACCGTTTAGGAAATGCTGAATTTTAAAGGTGACGACCTTGGCTGATAGGTCGTCACATATGTGATAACTTATCACACTAGGTCGTCACTCAAAGGCTAATTTTTGTGAGTTACTGCCTTGGACTGACGATATGGCTGATAGTTCATCACATATGTTATAACTTATCAGCGCAGGTCGTTACTTGTCGATAGATAGACATGCTGAAGTAAAATGGGTAAGAAAAATTTCTCCGATCTCGTATTTAGGCAAAATTAATATCATTAGAAAGCTAATCTAAAGATATTTCATTTGATATATAGTAGGCCACCCAGTTCGCCATTTAGAAGGAGTTATGGTCGATTGAATTTTCTCCAAGTTTTGACGCTCACTAAAACTTTAACGATGGGAAAGCTTTCAACTAGTCCATGAGTTAAGGGACCTCTATGATCTCGACTCATGCCCAACTAAATTTACACACTACATAATTGATTAAAACACTCTATGTACATCCAATTTATGGCTTTTGGAACATCTATGTGAAGGAATGACGGTTTTCGTTCTAGCTCGAAATGCAGAGTGTTACATTATCTCCCCCTTGGGATTATTCGTCCCCGCATGATGGGTAGGAACATTGAAGCTTAAAGGTATGAAATAACCCAGACATGATGTGTCTTCTAAGAAAGGATATAACTGATCTGAAATATTTAAACTTCTATCATGAAACTGAATCTGAGTTGACTTGACTTTACTTGCTTTAAGAAGATGATTCGTGCTGAGAGTTTAGAATTTTCTTGTTCATGATCTAATCATACATATTGAATTGAGGAGTGATAACCTATGAAAGTATGAATCATGAGACAACTGGACTTAGATCAGATTAGGGTATTACACTGTCTGAGTTAAAATACTTGGGAAAATTTGGGATTATGCGCTGAACTCTTATGAATTGCGTCATGACTAAATAGCTGAATTTGAAACATGATGTTTGCACTGAACTGGATTCGTAATTTACATGGATGGAATAGATTATCTCTCAACACTCTTTCTAAATAAGTTCTAGTATCATTAGGGAGCAACGAATTTGGGACCAAATTACACCAGGCATCCAACTATAGAATCACAACATTGACACTACTCTATAGCATGGAATATAGACATGTAACTCATAAACTAGGATAGAATTACCAAACCTTAGGCAATGCAACTTCTTACTTTCAAGGGTAGCCACATTTCTAAAATACTCTCTCAACTATGCTTTCCCCTTAAACACCATGCTCATTGATTCCACTTAGTTTTTTACATGGACGCTGGTATTTTCTTCTACTAATTAAACTGAACTAAATCCCCTCACCATTTTCAAGCCTAACTCAAAATCACAAGACGCACCACATAATAATGTAGTACTAGTTTGAATCATGAATTCAGTACACCCTGCATTTCACAATTCCTCATCTCATGCATAATTCTTATTGCCACTCCAGGAATCTCCTTCAACTTCGCATTAGACATTCACAAACACTCAAAGCATCCATTTGTATGTATACAAACATGACATTCAAGCCTATCTTTATACCCACTTATGCACTTCTAAACAAACACTCATAAAGAATCTTTCTCAAATTCTCTAATACTTCTATCCATAACAACTTCCCAGCACTATTCAAATGATACACATAAAGTATTCTCAACTAACCAAGACAAACACGAAACTTCACCTCAAAATTCTTTCAACTTATGGACTTACATAAAACAAGCACACAATAATTTTTCCCAAATATAACACATAAAACTTCAACTAACCTTGACATATATCAAAGATTTGGCCTCAATCTTACTCCATAATTACTACCTTAACTCAAATAATCACACAACCATCTTTCATCAACAAGAAATGTTTACTCTTTTCCTTCTAGACAACTATTTATCATCACTATCTCGACCTAAGGGAAAAAGGTCACTAAAAAATTGGAATATCGGAATCTAGAACATGAGGGGAGTACTAATCATAACTTAATACCCTACTGAGGCATGATGAATAGAGCACTTACGATATGGACTCATTAAAGAGATCTAATCTGAGGGCGTACCTGATATAAATCTGAATTTTTGTTGATCGCTAAGTGTATCACATATGAACAAGAGTCATGAACTACATGACTTGATTTTTTTAGGAATTCATAACTTACGGAAAGTGATTCTGACTGCTGAACAAACTGGGAACTCATCATACTAGGAACTAGGAGAGTACATGATTCTTCATTATATGCATTAACATGGACTATGTTCATGAAGCTGAAATATTAAGCATGAGTCTGTATTGGAATAACTGAAGTAAACTGCTGAAATAAGAAAAGATTGAGCATCGTTCTTTCTCACGGCCAATTCCACAACTTACTGGCAAATCTATTAGCATCTGAAAACTTGACTTGGTTACTCATTGGATTTAAGCCATTACTCTAAGTTTGTGAACCACTATATACACTCTGGTATAAACTGAAATCACTTTACTCTAGAGTCGGAGATATAACAATAAACGAAAAACTAAATATACCCTGTAAGATAGTATCTTCATGTATAACAACCAATGCTAATACCTCCTTCTAAGATTCAATTCTTAGGTTTCTATAGCACCAAAAGTCATCATATAACAGCTTAAACATTCACCAACTTAGATTCTTCTATCACTAAACATGGATATCTCCAAACCTTTGATGGACCATAACACTTCTATCATAGTCTACCAGCATCATGCCTACAAACTTATATTTCTAAACCATTAGAATCAAGATTATGCAAAAAAAAGCTCAATATCATTAATCATAACTCCATAACTTAGCTATCAAGAACATCACATATGATCTAACTAGTCTTTCTTCACCAAGCAACTCAGTACTACTAACCACACAACATGCAATGATCCGTGAAAATAATGCAACCATAGCACCTTAGGCGTACTTCTACATCATTCTTACAACATCAGTCTTGATTACGAATCAAATAAACTTAAGATCTTCTATACACTATTCAAGCCTACTAGATCACTTTCACACAACTAAAACCCACCACCACAATTATTATATCCACCTTGATCACCATCTACTATTCCAACTTAGTGTCTAGTTTTAGATATGATGAACCACAACTTCACACAATTTCCTTACATGCCAAACATCTGAAAACATTAATCCACCAAAACTTCATAACAGTAAGGATCAATCACAATCCTATGATCTATCTTATTTAAAATCCTTTAACACATCCTCCTTCTACACATCATTACTATCTACCTTTTTATACAACTAAACTTACTTCATAGCTCTATAAGTCCCAACTAAACCCCCTCTTGCAACCTCAGGGGCATCTAAATTAACAATACTCATCCACCAAGTACCTTCATCAATAACCTATAATTTTCTTGAACGATAAACACCGTCAACAACTCTTTTCATACTTCAAGTAAACAATAATTCGCCTTAACTAATAACTCCTTCTCTACCTTACCTTCTACTAAACTAACACACAGGGACGTATCACTTTATTACCAACTCAATCTCAGGCAAAAAGATTCGGCCATACATATATTCGATAAATCGTCCTTACCATTTTTCTTGCCATTACGCCACTAAATCCCTAGTCCCAACTAACACAGGAACAACAAGATGAACAACAAGTTGCTAGTGAATCAAAATAGGCTCAAGACGGCTTTACTAGACTTTGATTTTTTTTGAACAAGAAAATGAGATGAATGACAAAGCAGCTATGCTAGTGAATCGAAAAAGCCCCACACGGCTTCACTAGACTTTCAGTTTCAACAACACAATGATAACAAGATTACAAGAGATAGAAACTTGACACACAATATTCAATGGTCTAACAATACACATCTTACCCTCTATAAATAAAAATCTTAGTCAAACACTTCCCCCATAGACTACCATACAATCCACACATGCTACTAGCTACCACATTAGTCTATCACTATAAAAGGGTAAATCATTCTCAAACATCAGTTATTTAACTAAATTATTTATTCATACAAAAGTCACCCTCACTCAGACTTCTAACTTTGTGACTTCATATCACTAGCTTCTTGGTTTAATCTCATACCAATAGATCATGACACCGATATTTTAACTTATACTACTACTCGAGTGGAAATACAGTTCTAATATCTTGCTACACCTTATTCCCTCTTAAGCATGACCTCTAGAACATAAATTTTTAAAAAGGACTGAATACCCTTAATACCGAAGGCTGAAAAGTACGATTTCATCAGAACCAAAATTCACACTAGAATCAATCCACTCTGAAGCACTAACAAAATCTTTTCAAGTCCTTGCACAATTTTTAAAATCTTTTAAGACATCAATCAGAAAGGACCATACTATTTAATTATAAACTTCTGCACTTGATTCACCATAATAATGAGATATATCGAAGCCCATCAAAGTAAGAAAAGAATTGGGATAACTTTACTTTCGTATGGGAAACACCATAGCATGAATTAGAGTATGAAAAAGGAATATGCTGACTCCATAACACAAACTAGAACATGAAGAAAGGGAAATATTCCTAAACACCTAGTAGCCTCCTGCTTATAAGTGTGGTGCGCTACACACCCATAAATAAGACTCTACCCGACGCGATTTCACAGATACCCTGAGACCATGAACCGTGCTTTGATACTAAGTTTGTCATGACCCAAATTGGGGCCTTAGCCGTGATGGACATCCCAAACCATGAAGGCCTGGATGTCCTACTCTATCTGGTAATTATATACAACATTCATATAATAAAAGAAAATACAAAAATATAATTTAATACAGAAACATGGTCAAAACTCTTGGTTTAGTTTAACAATAAGGAATGAAATCCGAAATCAACTAAACAATATCTGAAATAGTCTGCAAAATCTCTTCTACATAAAAATCTGACAACTGTCTGAAAACTGGGACAAGGCCCCTAGTAGACCAAAACTGTATTAGATGACATAATCTGAAAGAACAGGCCTTCTGGAATAGAAAAGGCTCATTACTGCATAATTTGATCTACTGTCTGAATTATCTACTATTTATTTGGACCCCTAGATTGAGCGTCAGAACTTGAGAGGTAAGGGAGAAGGGTCAATACAGATGTACTGGTATGCAGAGAAAATACAAACTAATTATTTTTATTAAACATATAAGAGAGCAATTTAAAGCAGTTCATAAACATATCATATAGTAAGAAATCACATGGGCATTTTAAAAGATTTTGTGAAAATATCTTAAATCTGTGACACTCTCTGTCTTACTTCAGCGCTAGGTGGTGTACCCTATAATATGTAATTCCATGGGCTATATGAGATCTGTCATTAACTCGATAGCCAATCCCTCTACCGAAGTGTGCCGCAAGGGTCGAAGTCTCTGAATTTACTATGCCACACGGCCGTCGCTAGCATACAATAACGATCTACCTATATCGGCAAATACGATTTCAGGCTAAGAGTAACTTGAACTCATGCCCTCCTCGGCTAACCACCTAACCCTCTTTATGCCCATTTTTAGTTCTTTAAACATAAATGCTCTGAAAACATGCTCTGAAAACATATTCTATTGTGGAATATATACTTATGGTATCGTCATACCATTGACTTGCAAGTCACATTTCTAAGCCATTGTTAGTTTATTATAATTTTTATTTTCAAAACATAAAGTTTAGGATCATCATATCGATAAATTAGTTCGAAGAACCCTTTCTTTAAATACTCATATAACACATGTATGCAACTCTCTTTGACAATATTTCAATGTTACAAGGTGGTCATGTAAAAAATTCTTAATCTTATGCAAGTCTTTCTCTCTTTAACAAAATACATTTATGTCAAGAAAATCCCGCTCAAAATCTCTAAATCATGCTCAAAATACTATGGTATTTGAGTAAACTATTTTCAAGCCATAAATCATGCATTTCAAATCCTTCACATTAATATCATAAACTTAAAGTTATCATAAGAGAGAGATTTCATAAGTAGTTCTCTCAAACAATCTTCAATCTAAATTTCCAGGCATATACATATACATGTAAATCAATTTAAAAGGGGAAAAAGGCCTAAAGACCAAATCAACAGTACAATTAAACATTCATAATGTATAATAAAATCATGTATTTTAAAACCCTTTTTTTTTCTAAATTCATGCTTGATAATCTTTAAATCATGTTATAGTGTTTTCAAGCCCATGTAGTTTTTAGGATAAAACCCATGTACCTTAGATTATGAAGTTTGGATGAACACTTATTTCTGGGACTCTATTTGTGCTTTTGATGGATGATTCTTGAAGATCTTAGTTTGGGGATTCTAATTCTTGAATCAATTTTATAATTTAGTGGTGAAATTTTGAGGGATCTTGAATCTTAGGTTAAGGCCCTAGGATTTGGTTCTTGGGAGAATTTGGGAGAAATGAGTATATTTTTGTTAAAATGGATGTTGAATTCAGTGTTTATAGAGTTATGGGATGAAGGGAAAATACCAAACTACCCCTCTAAAATCGTTTAGGAAATGCTTAATTTTAAAGGTGATGACCTTGGCTGATAGGTCGTCACATATGTGATAACTAATCACACAGAGGCTGATTTTTGTTAGTTACTGCCTTTGGCTGACGACATGGCTGATAGGTCGTCAGATATGTGATAACTGATCAGCTCAGGTCGTCACCTGTCGACAGACAGATATGCTGAAGTAAAATGGGTATAACTTTTTGCTCTGATCTCGGATTTAGGCGAAATTGGTATTGTTGGAAAGCCAACTCAAAGAGCTTTCATTTAATATATAGTAGGCCCCCCAGTTATCTATATACAAGGATTTATGGTTGATTGAATTTGATCCAAGTTTTGACGCTCACTATAACTTGAACGATAGGAAAGCTTTCAACTAGTCCTTGAGTTAAGGGACCTCTATGATCTCTACTCATGCCCAACTAAATTTACACACTACATAATTGATTATATGTACATCAAATTTATGGCTTTTGAAACATCTACGTGAAGGAATAACGGTTTTCGTTCTAGCCCAAAATGCGGGTTGTTACAAGTTTAATGGTGACAGATAAATGTTGGTCAACTTTGAGATATTTTTTTGTGTAAAGGTTAGGTTTAATAGTATTATTATGATATCTCTATTACTGTATTATTTTGTTATTAATTATATGTGGTAGATGAGTGTCGGAAGACTTTGAGAAAAATTTTATGTGTAAATATTAGATTTAATTGTATTATTTTGATGTCTCTATCATTGTATTATATTGTTGCAATTTACAGATGGTAGATGAATGTTGATTGACTTTTAAAAATATTTTTGGTAAATATTAGGTTTTATAAATAAATTCTTTATCTTTACATACTCAAAAGATATTGAATTTAATTGTTATATTCATCTTTATTATTTACACAATTATCCTATTTAATGTAATGTTTGAACTCATTAAAGTGAGGTACACACGCAAGATGTGTACATCTAAACTAGTTTATCTAAATATTCAAATTAAGGTTCAAATATTTCATCTGGCCTAATCATACAAAGAGAATCTTTCATTCCTAGTATTTCACTAGTAGTGGGACTTAATGATTTCTTAGATTTTAAATTTCTAGATTCATATTCCACTTTAGAAATTATTTTTGAGAAATGTAATCCTTTTAACTTTCTTTCAATATCTTCTAATGTTACTTCCCTTTCTTTTACAGATTTGGATAATGATGGTCTAGAAAAGGACATTCTTCTACTTGAAGAGGCTTGATTAAAGGATTGGGATCTTATAAATTTTTAATCTATTGATTCATTTGGATATTGTATTTCTTGTTCAATGTTTTAGTTTTCTTCTTCAATTTCTGACTCTGTTATGGAGTCGAAATGTCAATTATCTTTTATCAATACATCATCCCATTTATCATTTTTGGGACAAAGGTATTATTATGATTATGATTAGCTTTCATAAGCATGGGAGCTCCTTTGTTACTTACTATTTTAGCCGTAGGGGCTAAGGTTATTTTCATTAATCTATAATATACCCTATATATTATTGCTATATCTTTTGTATTTACATTGCCATTCATGTTTTTGTTTTAACATTTAATGTTAATGTATCCATAACATTTTGATCATTAGTATCTATTGAAAAATTAGGATAACAATTAAAGTATATGGGACCATTAGCGAGGTTACCTTGTAATACTACTAATAACGAATCATTAAAGATTAATAACCTATTATCTCTTAAAAGGAGATATACAGGAACATCTAAACCTAATCTATATAATGGTTTAATTGCTACTTAACAGAGCCAGAAATTGGCATTTCAACTCCATAATGGAGCCAAAAATTGATAATTGAAAATTCAAACGTTGAACAAGTAATACAATATCCAAACGGATCTATAAATTTGGAATTTCTAAGATCCCAATCATTTAATCAAGCCTTTTCAAGTAAAAGAATATCCTTTTCTAGACCATCAGTCTCCAAATCTGTAGAAGAAAGGGAAGTAACATTAGAAGATATTGAAAGAAAGTTAAAAAGAGTAGATTTCTCCAAAACAATATTTGATCTTGACTTTGAATCAATAAGTCCCACTGGTAGTGAAATACTAGGTGTAAAACATTAGGTTAGATGAAATATTTGATCTTGACTTTGAATATTTAGATAAATTATGGATTAGCCCAGAAAATTCTATTAAAAAGGAATGGTATAAACAAAGATATTCATTAAAAGAAAGATATTCTTTTAGAGAAAAATGATGCAATGATATGAAAAGATTAAGATATAATATTAAATTTTTTAAATGGTTTTAAATTACAGGAAAATTAGATGATCAAAACGAATCGTTAAATATGATTGTTAATAAATGGTATACTAGTGATAAAGCATTAGAATCAATAATTCATCTATTAGAAGAAATTAGTCTGCCAGTAGATGGTAGAGTTGTTACTGCTTCACCCTTTAAATTAGATATAGTAGATACTAAAGGTGATCCTAAAAATAAGGATATAAATAGAATACTTCAACAAAATAATTACACAAACCAACTACTACATATAGTTTCTAAACAGATTCTCGAATCCGAGAATAAATCAAGTTTTAAAGATAAACCAAGTTCTTCTCATCTTGATAAAAAGTTGGAAACTCACCTAATATTTAAACTACCAGAATTCTCAAAATATAATTTTCCCAAATTTAAAGGAACAGATGATATTTTAAGAAAAACTAATGAAAGATTAAAATCTTAAATAAAAGTATCAAATGATAAGGTTATAAGAACTTTATCGGAAAAGAATGATAATGAAATTAACAAACTAAGTTCTGAATATTCAATAAAAAGGAATTATTATAAAAATCCAACTTTTTCGGATATCCATTATGAAGAAAATGATTTTTATCTTGTCACGACTAGATTTCTCAAGTTGTGATGGCGCCTACCTTATTCCCCAGTAGGCAAGCCAAGCCATAACCTAGAATAATAGGTAACAGGCTAACAGACAAAAATTAGAAAACATCATATATAATGATAGCATTAGTAATAATAAGTAACAAATATAAAGGAAACATATATTATACTTCACACATGAAGAATTTTACCAATATCAAAATATTTTAGAAGGGCACTAAATTATATTTTTATCAAATGACAATTTAAATAAAACATTTCACAATACATGAGATATTACTAAAATTCTGAAACGAACCACCTGGAAACCAAACTATCAATCCCAACAAGCCAACAATAACTTCGGGCAGTTATAGAAAATCTCTAGATACCGAAAATGTATGAAAATACAGAAAAATGACTATAAGGGTCATTACAACATCCATTACTTAAAGGACTTTTATCCGCGAAAGTAAAGCATAAGGACGTTCTCGAGGGCTCAAATAGATAGGGATATTGGGCGCGCATATTATGCTTGAGAGAAAGGCTAGGTAAGTTGGGTGGAAAAACATTAGGAGACTCGAAAACCAAAGGGACGGAGTCAAGCAATGGACTCTAAGCACTAACATCCCAAACATAAGCAAGAAACGACTCACAACCCCTCAATATAGATATCCTAGCTTGATTGCAAGAAATAATTCCTGCCGATGCGCGGCTAATAAAATCCTATCACATCAACAGGGGTATGCCATCCTAGGCTGAAGTAATAATCCTAACAAAACAATCGAAAATCACATGATAAAGAGATAACTAATCCATGCCTAGATTCACATCAAAATCAATCATATCTAGGACAATAAGATCAACCTGAATACCAAACTCCTGAACGATCACCAAACACGACATATATATCCAATACACTACAAAAGAATAACCAACAGGGGTAGCTATACACAATGAAATAGATAAAGAGTCCAAACATTAACCTAACTGCAATGCAAAAATAAGAAGAAATATATAAAAATATAGAATCAGGATCAAATAAAGCAGAAGCTGGATGATGGCATACGAAATTATTACCTGTGATCACAATATATGAAGCCCCATCCTCTGATCTACCTAGTACAACATACAAATAACCCTTTCCACTACTAGACTGGGTATCTGTCCGGCTACCTCTAGAACCCTGGAGACCATCCCCACAACTCTGCGCATCACCCCTACCTAATAGTGGCACTGACCTGATTGGCTGTCCACTAAAAATTAAAGAATTAGTCATCCTATGTTGAGGACTCTCACGAGTAAAATGACAACCAGCCCTACAGTCATAACATTTCCCAGGTACCCTACTCTATCTAGAAAGTCTGACAGATCTAAAATAATTAACCCGACTCAATGATACTGACTAAACACTCTTTTATGGGTGAATAATACTCTGTCCACTAGAACCACTATAACGGGGCTAACCCCTAGCCTCTAGGTCAATCTCGACCCCTAACTTAAACTCTTAAAGTGGACGTGGGTCTCTATATTCGACTCCTGCTCCTCGCATCCTAACCATCTATGTAAGGAGTGAAACAAGATAGATTAAAACCTAACTTATACCCAACACACGAAAATGGATCAAGAAAATAAGATTATTTCCTAAAAATGTTGTCTAGCCTCCCGAAGATACGTCTCTATACTGATCTATGGGACTCTACTAAACATTGGCTCTAGCACCAACAGTAATAGTGAAACCTAAACTCTGATACCAAGCTGTCATGATTCAATTTCTCAAGTCGTGATAGCGCCTACCTTATCCCACAGTAGGTATGCCAATCCACATCCCTAAATAATAGGTAACCGACTAATAGGCAAAAATAAAAAAAGATTGCATGAAATGATAACAATAGTAATAACAAGTAATAAATAGAAAAGAAACATATATCATATACTAAAATGAGGGAATAAAAAGGAACAAATATATAAAATAATCCCTCCTAAGACCTGGTAAGGTCCGTGTTAGAGCCACTACTAAAATATATCAAGAGTACTAGATAGAATCCAAAATAAACCTAATATACACAAGTAGTCTAGAGTATAAAAGAACAAACTAGAGTAGATAAGACTAAACTAAAGTAGATAGAGAAGGATCAGCCTCAAACAATAGTAACCTCACCCTACATGGAATCAGTACTAGAAGGTAGGAATCACTTCAATGTCGGCTGCTACTACTCAAATTTGCATTAGGGAAAAGATATAATAATGTAGTATGAGTACCAAAGAAATGGGTAATCGGTAGGCATCATCAACCGACTGAGCTCAATACAGAAAAGGTATAATTCAATACAAAGATGTAATCTAAGTCAACAGTCAAAAGGGACATAAAGGTAAACAATTGCCACGCTATGCCAATAATAAAGAAATAAATGTAAGAGATATAGAAAATAAATAATTCAGTAATTACAGACAAATCAAACATAACCTAACTGGCCCCCAAAAGCCCGCTAGACACATAAACATAACCTAACTGACCCCTCATAAGTCCGCTAGGCATACTGAAGAAGACAATTAACCAACACTACAAGAAAAAGGTTTATTTACGACCAACTTTCAGGGACTTGTCAATAATTTGGTCTCTAAAATTATACTTATTAGGACAAGATTAAATTACGATTCTTAATATTATATTTTATTGCGAAGGTAAAAAATCTGGTCCCTAACTTTTTTTAGCTGGTCCCAAATGTTAATTGGGAGCTTTGAGAGGGAAAAAATGCCAAAATAAAATATTTAATTTCACTAAAACTTAACATTACTGGAACCCCCCCCCCCCCCCCCGCCCTCCCTAAAAAAATATGCTCGTCGCCTTCAATCCTCAAAGAAAATACAGTGGCTGGTCGCAAATCAAACTCTATACGCACTAATTTTGCAATGATTTTTGAATGGCTTTTTTTATTTTATGGGTTATTGCAGGTAATATTTTGTCCTAATCTCTGGTTTATCTGATCTATCATAAATTTAAGGCATGATTTAGGTTTGGTTTTAGTAGTATTGCGCTATGAAGTTATAGAACAGAGTCAAAATAGAGTGGAATTAGATATTAAAGATTCATAAGCATAGTCATTTCACGATTGTAGCGTTTAATTGGAGTCATTGCTTGTCGAAATCTATTATAGAGGTTGTAATTATTGTCTGTGCCATTTTTTTACAAAGGAATTGCATTGCTAGTGACGTAGGATTTACCATTTTCTTCTAGGGTTCATAGTTCACTTCAATTTGGATTAGTAGTATTGCGCTTTGAAGTTGTAGAACAGAGTAAAAATAGAGAGAAATTAGATATTGAAGATTCATAATTATAGTCCATAATTAGTACTAGCTAGAATTTCACGATTGTAGAGTTTAATTGGAGTTGTTGGTCGTTGAGGCTTTGTGTAATTCTTTTGTTAGGGAATTGCATTTTTAATGTCGTAGTGTTTACAAGTTTCTTCTAGGGTTTATAGTTCACTTTGATTTAAATGTGTTTTGGTGCTCTGATTATTTACTTCTACTGATTATAATGTTTATTCACAAGTCAGTGTCATGTGAATGTTTGGCATATGATTTCTTCAGGAAGGGATGGGGCTAATGGATATGTCAAAAATTTTGTGCCTGTAATCATCTTGCTAGAGTGAAGTATAGGTCATACCCATTTGTGCCTATCTTTTTATGTTAAATCTTTACATAACATTCAGGTTTCACTTATACCAGGGGTATTATATACGCTAAAGGAATAAATCTCCATCAGTTCCCACAAGATACAACTGTCATAGTTCTTGTCTTGATCCAAGAATTTGTTTTTATGCTAAACTCAATGGTTTTGATTTTCCCTATATTCATAAATATGGTGGTAGGTGAGTACAGTGTTGCATTCCTTTGTCAGAGATGTAAGTTTAAATTAAAGATGATTTTTGTTTACCTCGGTTACTAACATCCACCTCCGCTTCTAATCCTATATGCTTACTTGTGGAGAGACTTCCTACTGTAGAGGCATGATTGTCTAGGTCTATATGTTACTTGTTTTATTCTTTGGATATTTGCACTTTGATCATCCCTTTTACATATAATAGTGGTCCTTCTTCGCTTTCTGTATATTTTTTATTTTAATAGGAATAAGTATTTTTAGATCTCTTGGGATTTCTAGGGGATTTAACAAGGGTGCCTCATTTAACTACTCCTTTTCCTCTCTTGAATGTCCTCTGCTGACTAACTGAAAAAAATGAGGAAGGTGGTTTTATCAGTGTATTTGTTTTAGTCAATAGACTAGTGGGAAATTTTTTATAGCTCATTGTTCTTTCATATTTCTTTATCTTTT
The DNA here is from genome assembly GCF_002878395.1 of Capsicum annuum. NCBI lineage: Eukaryota > Viridiplantae > Streptophyta > Magnoliopsida > Solanales > Solanaceae > Capsicum > Capsicum annuum. The sequence goes on along the minus strand of NC_061122.1, from coordinate 134,014,636 downwards.
CTTGGGCCTTATATAAAGAACATTATTATGGTTCTATAAGCCCTGAATCTAGGGGAAAAACATATTAACTGCTTTGCGAAACCCTCAGTTCGCAGGTAGTGCAGGAACCAAAACTCTTTATGGCATTATTGCCAGTGGGTGTTATCTTGAAAGTCGTGTCGCTAAACAAGAAGTAGTTCATTTTACTCTAGACTTACTTGATAATTTCTTGTTCAAATAAACAAGAAATGTTTAAGTTTCCTGGCTTATTTTAAAGGTATTTTATGGTACCCATTAGTAAGTAATTCTGATGAATAGAACAAAGAATATTTCAAGATCCCTTTTATATGTATTTTCCAAAACTAATACCCGTTTGGTTTGTCTTATAAGTTATAACACAGACAATTTCCTGCTCGTCATTTCACTATAGTTATATAAGATAGCATAATGCAATTTCTTGCTCGTTAGTTCCCTGTTTAATTTTTGACAACAAAGCCAAGAACTTATAATATTCTGTTTCAAGTAGAATTCCTTCAACATGCCTTTTATTTTTTGTATATTTTTCTTTGTAGACTCATCAGCCAAAGGCTGCTGTTTTTTATTGTGGTCTGAATTGTGGGTGCAGACCTACCTGTGTCAACCGCACTTCTCAGAAAAGATTGAGATATCGGCTTGAGGTTCTTTCACTTGTTCATTAACCAGATTTCAGATTCTTTTATTCATATGAGTGCTGCATATTTATTTCTGAGGCTGTTTCTATATTAACGGGGTCAGGTTTTTCATACTCCAAACAAGGGATACGGTGTGACATCATGGCATTAGATTACTTCTGGTGCAACTATATATGAATACATTGGTCTTTTGAAGAAGACAGATCAAATTGACCCTACAACAACAACAACAACAACAAACCCAGTGTGTGGGGTCTGGGGGGGTAAGATGTACGCAGTCCATACCTCTACCTCTAAAGAAGTAGAAAGGCTGTTTCCGATAGACCCCCGGCTCAAGGCACGAGATACCACACAACACATAGTAAAGCACGAGATCAAATTGACCCTACAACAGATAACAACTATATTTTTGACATTGATTGCTTGCAAACAATAAAAGGGCTTGATGGGAGCGAGGCAAGTGTCCCTTTATTTTATCACCCAGATTTTCATTTCTTGTTCTCTTATGTCATATACATGTTTTCTAGGTTTAGCCGAAGGGCACCTCCAAAACTACTATTTTCTCCTGGACTTGATATAAGATCTAGTTGTGTACAAATTATCCAACTTTTGTACTCTCTGATAGTTTTAGCTGTTGTAGTTTTCCCAGAGATCAGGCATCATGACAATAGCGCTATTCTCCCATTTGGGCTTTGGTTTCTTTGTTTTGTTTTCTTATCCACTTTATTTTCTTTTGTTTTTCTGTGGAGATGACTGGGTGAGGTTTCTTCACCAGGAAACTGACCAAAGGATATTGAGAAGACGTCTGATAGAGGGCCAGAGTATTGCATTGATGTTGTCTCTTTTGGCAATGTTTCGAGGTTTATTAATCACAAGGCCTAGGTGGTCGGATAAAGCCAACAAGACATCTATAGTAATAGTATTAGTTAATAGAGAATGTCAATTTTCTTTTTTCCATGAATTATTTGTGTAAACAATGACATGACTAATGTGTGTGTATATATATGGTGTTTATGTGTATATATGAAAGCAAATAATGGTAGTTTTAGAGACCAATTTTCCCTTCGCTATTGAGCGTATTTCTTGAATTTCTCGTTGCTAAAGAATAATTTAGGACCAATTATTTCTTGTCCCTAAAAGATAGTTTAGGACCAGATAGTTAGTCTATTTGAGGCGAGATATATAATCGCTAAAAGATAATTATGACCAAGTAGTTAGTCTATTTGGGACGAGATTTTTGTTGCTAAAAGATAATTATGACCAGGTAGTTAGTCTATTTGGGACAAGATATACCATTGCTAAAAGATAATTACGACCAGGTAGTTAGTCTATTTGGGACGAGATATATCATCATAAAAGGATAATTATGACCTGGTAGTTAGTCGATTGGGACAATATATATCATCAAAAAAGGATAACTAGGATCGAATTTTTGGCCGTCGCAAAAGGTTTTTAAGGATCGGCTTTGTTGCGTGGTCGCTATTGAGCTTTAGGAAGGAGCATGTTAGGATGAGACGGGATCGATTTTTTCCCATCCCAAAAGACCAATTGGGACGAGATTTGGACTTTTTGGGAGCAGATTTCCCTTCCTTATAGGCTGTTTTTCTTGTAGTACAAATCGTACCCCCATAGATCGGTGGGACATACAAGTAGCAATTAAAGAAAATAGACAGAAATAATCTTTAACTGAGCTGATCCCAAGAAATCATGATGGTCATCCAGATGTGCACCAGACATGAATCGGCACAAATAGGTTGAAATGAGAACTAGATACCGAACTCGAACTGGCAGTAATAGGTAATAACAAGAGGACACATGTCGGATTCAAATCAGACATAGTGGGTAATAACGAGAGGCCAAATATATAATATACAACAGAACTTATAATCAGATGCAGCACTCGAACCGGAACTTAGCGGAACCGCAACCATAATCAGGTGCCAAACTTAAACTGGAACTCAAAGAAACCATAACCATAATTAGATGTCGGACTCGAACCAGAACTCATAGTAACCATACCAAAATGTCCTATTAAAATCCATACCATACCATAACAATGTCAATATGGTATCAAAATTCACAATCGATGACCAAAATAAAGTATATACTGAACCAGAACATAACCTAAAATATGTATAATTATCGTACGTATGCCTTAATTTAAAAGGAGCAAATTCAAGGTTTAGCAATTTAATTCCACATCTTAAACTGATACACGATATATTATATTGAATGATAAAATACCAAAAGTTACTTGAACAAGGTCCTAATCAGGGTAAATAAGGCTTGTTATGCATATCAAATGGTACGCAACTACAAGTATTTATCTAGAACTAACATAATAATATACAGTTTTAGTAAATAAGCTCAATCTCAAGGTTGGGTAAGCCTAGCTTACCTGGATGCCAAAGCTAAAATATTTTTCGGCGAAGCTTCCGGATAGTGCCCCTAAAACCCAAACTTACATAACTTGATGTTGATAATTATTTATTATCTTCCCCAGACCAAATGAAACATCCACGAAATAATTTCTTACAAAAATTCCTTCTAGTGCCTTCTATTTATACAATAGCAAAAAACCAGTGTATTCCCACAAAGTGGTGTCTGGGATATACTCATATACATATAGTGCAAATTTTGCAATATGTTCTTGGCTTAAAGGCTACTGTGTACATATATATGAAAAGAAATGAGAGGCACTTTTATAAAACATCATGGACAAGTGATAAGATTATTCATTATATTATTATTAATTAAAACACAAGTTGCAAAGATAATTAATGAAAAATTTTCAATGCATTACGAGTGTTATATCCATGCTATTCTTGTTTCCATGTAGAGATTATCACCGCCACAATTATTTATTTCTTATTTTATGATCGGGTATTACATAGGATCGTGATAAAATAATTATAATATTTTAAATAGATCATAATTAATAGAAGATTATTTTTAATAAAACCTTTATTATATAATAGTAATATTTTAACATTTCTTGATTTACTATCCCTGCTTAAAATATTATTACACTATAAAAACTATTATAAAGTAATATAACTATATCATCACTTAAAGAATTGTACCAAAGTCAAAATATTTTAGAACGGTACGAAATTATATTTTTACCAAATGACAATTTAAATCAAATATTTTAAAATATATTAGATATTACTAAAATTTTGGAACAAACCACTTGAGAACCGAATTAATAATCCTAACAAGCTAATAATAACTTAGGACACTTATAGAAAATCTCTAGATACCGAAAATGTATGAAAATACAGAAAAATGACCATGAGGGTCATTTCAACATCCACTACTTAAAAGACTTTCGTCTGCGAAAGTAAAGCATAAGGACGTACATAAGGGCTCAAACATGTAGAGATACTGGGCGCGCATATTATTATCGAGAGAAAGGATAGGTAAGTCAGCTGGAAACACATTAGGAAACTTGTAAACCACAAGGACGAAGTCAAGCAATTGACTCTAAGCACTAACATCCCAAACATAAGCAAGAAATGACTCAAAACCCCTCGACATCGGTCTTCTAGCTTGATTTGAAGAAATAATTCCCATCGGTGCGTAACTAACAGAACCCAGTAACACCACCGGGGGTATGCCAGGCTAGGCTGAAGTAACAATCCTAACAAAACAATTGAGGATCACATGATAAAGAGATAATTAATCAGTGCCTAGAGTCATATAAAAATCTACCAGATCTAGGACGATGAGATCAACCTAAGTACAAAACACTTGAAAGATCACAAAACACGATCTATATATCCAATCCACTACTAAAGAATCACCCATAAGGGTAGCTATACATAATGGCATAGATAAAGAGTCCAAACATAAATCCAATCATGATGCACAAATAAGAAGACAAATATGAAAATATGGAATTGGAATAAAACAAAGAAGAAGTTGGCTGATGGCATACGAAAGTCTTACCTGTGATCACAACATCCAAAGCCTCATCCTCTGATCTACCTAGCACAACATACAAAAGATCCTGTCCACTACTAGACTTGATGCCTATCGGAACGCCTCTAGAACCTTGGAGACGATCCTCATGACTCTGCCCATCACCTTTACCTAACGGTTGCGCTGACATGATCAGCTATGCAGTAAAAACTGAAGGCTCAATCATCCTATGCTGAGGACTCTCGTAGGTGAAGTGACCAACAACCCCACAGTTATAACATTCCCTGAGAACCTTGCTTTGTCTTGAAAGTCCAGGGGATCCTTAATGATTACCCCAATACGATGATCCGGAATGAACACTCTTCTGTGGCTAAATACTCCTCTGACCACTAGAACCATTATAACTGGGCTAGTCCCTGACCTTTGGGTAGACCTCGACCCAAAACCAAAACACTTAAAGTGGACCTAGGAATCTGATATTCGACTCCCGCTCCTCACATCCTAACCGTCAATGTAAGGAGTGAACCAATAAAGGTAAAAAAAACCCAACTTATACCCAACACACAGAAATAGATTAAGAAAATGAGATTGTTTCCTAAAAATGCTCTATTACATCTCGAAGATAGGATACAAACATCTCTGTACCAATCTGCGGAACTCTACTAAACTTGGCACTAGCACCAATAGTATCGGTGAAACCTAAGTTCTGATACAAGGCTTTCATGAGCAAATTTCTCAAGTCGGGATGGCGCCTACCTTATCCCCAGTAGAAAAGCCAAGCCATAGCCCAAATTAATAGGTAATGGGCTAATAGGCAGAAATTAGAAAAGATCGTGTATAATGATAGCAATAGTAATAACAAGTAACAAATAGAAGGGAAACATATATCATATACTAAAACAAGGGAAAGAAAAAGACCAAATACACAAAAGAATCCCTCCCAAGACCTAGTAAGGTTGACACTAAAGCCACTACTAAAATATGCCTAAAGTACTAGATAAAATTCAAAATAAACCCAATATACACAAGCAGTTTCGAGTACAAAAGTTTAAACTAGAGTAGATAAGACTAAACTAGAGTAGATAGAAGAGGATCAGCCTCAAACGACAGCAAGCTCACCCTGCTCTGAATCAGTACTAGAAAGTAGGAATCACATCAATATCACCTACTACTACTTGGATCTACATCAGGGGAAAGATGCAGAAGTGTAGTATGAGTGCCAAAGCAATGGGTTCTCAATAGGCATCATCGACCAACTGAGCTCAATACAAAAAAGGTATAACTTCAATGCAAAGATGTAATCTAAGTCTATAGTTAAAAGGGACAGAAAGGTAAACAACTGCCACGCTATGCCAATGAGTTAAAGGAATAAATGTAAGAGATATTGAAAATAAATAATGCAGTAATTACAAAAAAATTAAACATAGCCTAAATAGCCCCCATAGGCCCGCTAGGCACACAAAATAACCTAACTGGCCCCCCATAAGTCCACTAGGCACACTGAAGAAGACAATTAACCCAATCGCACTCCCATAGGTTGGTGGGACACATAAGGAGCAATTAAAGAAAATAAACGCACATAATCTATAACTGAGCTGATCCCAAGAAGTCATGATAGTCATCCAGATGTGCAACAGACATGAACCAACACAAATGGGTAGTAACGAGAGGTCAGATATCGGACTCAAATCGATAGTGATGGATAATAGCAAGAGGACACGAGCTAGATTCGTATCGAATATAGTGAGTAATAACGAGAGGTCACATAGATATTATACAATAGAACTCATAATTATATGCCATACTTAAAATAGAACTCAGCGGAACCACAACCATCATCAGATGTCGGACTCTAACCGGAACTCAAAGAAATAACAACCATAATCAGATGTCTGACTCGAACTGGAACTCATAGAAACCATACCCAACTGTTATATTAAAATCCTACTGAAATTACTCCTAGCTCTTTCTAATGATATACTCATATACAAAAACAAAAAACCCAGTGTATTCCTACAAAGTAGTGTTTGGGATATACTCCTATACATATAGTGCAAATTTGGCAATATGTTCTTGGCTAAAATGCTACCGTGTACATATAAATAAAAGGAAATGAGAGGCACTTTTACAAAACCTCATGGATAAGTGTTAAGATTGTTCATTATAATATTATTAATTAAAACACAAGTTGCAAAGATGATTAATGAAAAATTTTCAATGCATTACAAGTATTATATCCATGCAATTTTTGTTTCCACGTAGAGATTATGGTGTCACCACCACAATTATTAACAGCTTATTATATACTTGGGTATTACATATGATCATGATAAAATAATTATAATATTTTAAATATAATATAATTAATATAAGATTATTTCTAATAAAACCTACATTACATAATAGTAATATTTTAACATTTCTAGATTTACTATCCATGCTTAAAATATTAATACACTATAAAAACTATTATAAAGTAATATAAATATATCATTACTTAAAGAATTTTACCAATATGAAAATATTATAGAAGGATATTAAATTATATTTTTACCAAATGAAATTTAAATCAAATATTCACAATATATTAGCTATTACTAAAATTCTGAAACAAACCACTTGGGAACCAAACTATCAATCCCAACAAGCCAATAATAACTTGGGGAAGTTATAGAAAATCTCTAGATACCAAAAATGTAGAAAAATATAGAAAAGTGATCATGAGGGTCATTACAACATCCAGTACTTAAGGGACTTTCATCCGCGAAAGTAAAGCATAAGGACGTACCCAAGGGCTCAAATATGTAGGGATACTGGGTGCGCATATTATGCTGGGAGAAAGGCCAAGTAAGTCAGCTGGAAACATACTAGGAAACTCGCAAACCACAAGGACGGAGTTAAGCAATGGACTTTAAGCAGTAACATCCCGAACATAAGCAAGAAATATCTCACAACCCCTCGACATCGGTCTCCTAGCTTGATTGTAAAAAATAATTCCCGTCAGTTCACGACTAATAGAACCCTGTCAAACCACCGGGGGTATACCAGGCTAGGATGAGTTAAGGTTCCTAACATCACAATCGAAGAGTTCATGATAAAGAGATAACTAATCCATGCCTAGAGTCACACCAAAATCTACCATATCTAGGACAATGAGATCAACCTAAGTACCAAGCTCCTGAATGATCACCAAACACGATCTATATATCCAATCCACTACTAAAGAATCACCTACAGGGGTAGCTACATGCAATGGCACAGATAAAGAGTCTGAACATAAACCCAATCATGATGAAAAAGTAAGAAGAAACATATGAAAATATGGAATCAGGATCAAACCAAGAAGAAGCTGGCTGATGGCATACGAAAGTCTAACCTGTTACCACAACATCCGAAGCCTCATCCTTTGATCTTCCTAGTACAACATATAAAAGACCTTATCCACTAATAAACTGGGAGCCTTTTTGACTCCTCTAGAACCCTGGGGACCACCCCCACGAATCTACGTATCACCCCTATATAATAGCGGCACTGACTTTATTGGTTGTGCAGTGAAAACTGATGGCTCAATCATCCTATGCCAAGACACTCATGGGCGAAGTGAAAAACAACCCCACTGTTATAACACTCCTCGGGCACCCTGATCTGTCAAGAAATTTTGACAGATCTGAAATGATCACCTCGACTTAATGATCCTGACTGAGCACTCTTCTACGACTGAATACTGCTCTTACAACTAGAACCACTATAACTGGACTAAACCCTAACCTCTGGGTTGACTCCGACCCCTAACCAAAACACTCAAAGAGGACTTGGGGTCTTAATATCCAACTCCCGCTCCTTGTATCCTAACTATCTATGTAAAGAGTGAACCAATAAAGATTAAAACCCAACTTATACCTAATGCACGCATATGGATCAAGAAAATGAGATTATTTCCTAAAAATTCTCTATAGCCTCCCAAAGATAGGATACAAATATCTCCGTACCGATCTGTGGGACTCTACTAAGCATTGGCTCTAGCACCAATAGTATCGATAAATCCTAAGATCTGATACTAAGCTATCACGACCTGATTTCTCAAGTCTTGATGGCGCCTACCTTATCCCCCAGTAGGCAACCCAAGCCATAGCCTAGAATAATAGGTAACGAGCTAATCGGTAGAAATCAGAAAAGATCACATATAATGATAGCAATAGTAATAACAAGTAACAAATAGAAAGAAAACATATATCATATACTAAAATGAGGGAAGAAAAATGACCAAATACACAAAAGAATCCCTCCCAAGATTTGGTAAGGTCGGCATTAGAGCCACTACAAAAATATACCCAGTGTACTAGACAAAATCCAAAATAAACCCAATATACACAAAAAGATTCAAGTACAAAAGACTAAACTAGAGTAGATAAAACTAAACTAGAGTAGATAGAGGAGGATTAGCCTCGAATGATAGTAAGATCACCCTACTCTAAATCAGTACTGGAAGATAGGAACCACATTAATGTGGGCTGCTACTACTCGGATCCACATTAGGGAAAATATGCAGAAGTGTAGTATGAGTACCAAAGCAACGGGTACTAAGTAGGCATTACCGACTGACTAAGCTCAATACAAAAAAGGTATAACTACAATGCAAGGATTTAACCTAAGTCAACAGTCAAAATGGATAGAAAGGTAAATAAATGCCAAGCTTTGCCAATGAGATAATGGAATAAATACAAAAGATATGAAAAATAAATAGCATAGTAATTACAGAAAATTCAAACATAACCTAAATGGGCCCTCATAAGCCCACTAGGCACACAAACAATACTTAAATGGGCCCTCATAAGTTTACTAGGCATACTAAAGAAGGCAATTAACCCAACCATACCCCCATAAGCCGGTGGGACACATAAGTAGCAATTAAAGAAAATAAACATAAATAATCTGTAATGGAGTTGATCCCAAGAAATCATGGTAGTCATCCAGATGTGCACAAGACTTGAACTGGCATCAATTGGTAGTAACGAGAAGCTAAATATTGGACTTGAACCGATAATAATGGATATTAATAAGAAGACACGTGCCAAATTTGAACCAAACATAGTGGGTAATAATGAGAGGCCACACGCGTGCACACACACACACATATATATATACAACATAACTCATAATTAGATAACAAATTTAAATCAAAACTCAACGGAGCTAAAATAATAATCAAATGTCGGACTCAAACCGAAACTTAAAGAAACCACAACCATAATCAGATATCGAACTCGAACCAAAAATCATAGTAACCATACCCAACTTTGATATTAAAATCCATACCATACAATAACAATATCAACGTGGTATCAAAATTCATAATCAACGACCGAAATAAAGTATATACTGAACCTGAACAGAAGCTAAAATACAAATAATTTTCATACACATGTCTTAATTTAAAAGGAGAAAATTAAAGGTTTTGTAATTTAATTTCATGTCCTAAAGTGATAGACGCTATATTATATTGAAAGATAAAATACCAAAAGTTACTAGAACAGGGTCCTAATCCAGATAAATAAGGCATGTTATACATAACAAATGGTACGCAACTACAAGTACTTATCTAGAACTAGCACAATAGTTTATAATTTAAATAAACAAGCGCAATCTAAAGGTAGGGTAAGCCTAGCCTACCTAGACGCCAAAGCTAAAATGTCTTTCAACGAAGTCTCCGGATAATGCCCCTAAAACCCAAACATAAATAACTTTATGTTGATAATTATTTTATTATCTTCCCCGAACAAAATGAAATATCCATGAAATAATTTCCTACAAAAATACCTCCTAGCACCTTCTAATGATTTTCTCATATACATATAGTGCAAATTTGGCAATATGTTCTTGGCTTAAAGGTTACTGTATACATATATATAAAAAGAAATCAGAGGAACTTTTACAACACCTCAGGGATATGTGTTAAGATTACTCATTATATTATTATTAATTAAAACACAAGTGGTAAAGATGATTAATGAAAAATTGTCAATGCATTAGAAGTATGATATCCATGCTAATTTTGTTTCCACATAGAGATTATGGTGTCACCACCACAATTATTAACATCTTATTATATAGTCGGGTATTACATAGGATCGTGATAAAATAATTATAATATGTTAAATATACCATAATTAATAGAAAATTATTTCTAATAAAACCTCAATTATATAATAGTAATATTTTAACATTTCTAGATTTACTATCCCTGCTTAAAATATTAATACACAATAAAAACTACTATAAAGTAATATAAATATATCATCACTTAAAGAATTTTACCAATATCTAAATATTTTAGAAGGATACTAAGTTATATTTTCACCATATGATCATTTAAATAAAATATTTCACAATATATTAAATATTACTAAAATTCTGAAACAAACCACCTGGGAACCAAACTATCAGTCCCAACAAGTTAATATTAACCTGGGGCAGTTATAAAAAAATTTAGAGTTACTTAAAACATATGAAAATACACAAAAATGACCGTGAGGGGTCATCATATATCTCATACTTCACATTCTAGAAGTGAATAGAATATAGATGGATTAGCAGAACATCAAATATATAATAAACTACAAGAAATGAGAATGACCATTACGACATATAAAATTAACAAAATGATAGATAAACACACAACTCTATGATTATATATGGATTTATAGTTACTATAAAATATTGGTGGGATAACTACCTCACATATAATAATAGGCAAAGCATATTAGATGCTACAACTATTACTTAAGCTATCAAGATTGAGTCAATCGGACAAACAGTTGAAAATCAAGTCTTAGAAGATTTCATTGCCACTTTAATTCATAGTATAGCTAAACATTTTATAGGAGAACCTCAACTTTATCAAGATAGAAATTTAGAAATATTATCAAATTTATCATGTCCAAAGTTAGACGATTTTAGATAGTACAAAGATGTGTTCCTCAACAAATTCATAGTTAGAGAAGATTGTAATCATGATTATTGGAAAGAAAAAATTATAAGTGATTTACAAACTTTATTTCCAAAAAAAGTTAGGAGAAAATTAAAAGATAGCTTTGAGGAAAAAATTCCTTATAGTCATTTAACATATGGTGATATTATAAGTTTTATAAATGTCATAGGACTAGAATTATGCACAATATTAAACTTAAAAATCAGCTTAAATAGGATGATAAAGTAATTACTAAATATGAGCTAGGAAGCTTTTGTCAAGATTTTGGATATATGAAGTTATCAGCCCCTTCAAAGTAAGCTACCAAGAAGATTAAAAGATAACATAAAAATTATAAAGATAAATCTAAAAAATCTCATTATTATAATAGATGATTTAAAAGATCCAAAAAATCTTCTAAAGGTGAATATAAAACAATAATGAAATATGTTGGAACTACGAAAAAATAGGTCATAGGGCTAAAGATTGTCGGGTTTCAAATAAAATGAAAGAAAATATAAATATGTTAGATTTAAAAAAACAAAGTTAAAGATGAATTATATTCAATTCTTGATAAAAATAAAAATAGTTCTTCTTTTGAAGAAAGTCTTAGTGATGATAATCAACTTAATGTAGCATACAGTTCAATAGCAATGAATCAACATACCATTGTAATTGAAGTGGTGGAATTTGCACTTGTGATAGTCATTCAATAAATGTTATTACCAATAGTAATAAATAAAATGTATGTTAAGGTTGGGAACTAATCATGAAAAAGGGCTATCTATGATGAGCCAAAAGTCGACTAAAAAGGGTTGCTTGGTGTATCTTTTGACTCAGGTGACACATTTGGCCTTAGAGGTTCAGTCTTTAGCTAACGAGATGGTTATGCTTGATAGTTCAACAACTAGGCATGTTTTAGAATTTGTGGAGGCTAGATCCTCTTTGATGGATTAGATTCGAGCTCATCAGTTAGATAATTTTGGATTGACATTGATTCAAGATAAGGTGTTGAGTGGGGAGGCTAAGGAAGCCTCACTTGAGTTAGATGGAGTTTTGCTGATTGGAGGCTGAGTTTTTATGGGCAAGAGTGGGTGATTAGATTAGGTTGATCCTTGAGGAGGCCCATTGTTCTAGATATTCCATCCATCTAGGTGTATCTAAGATGTATCATGATTTGAGACAACACTACTGGTGGGGTGGTATAAGCCGAGATATGGTGGATTTTGTGTCTCATTACCTATGTTGTCAGTAGGTGAAGGATGAGCATATGAGGCCTAGTAGGTTACTTTAGAGGTTACCTATTTTTGAGTGAAAGTGAGAACGAATCACTATGGACTCTGTGATTGGTTTTCCCCATAAATCTTATGGTTCTGAAAGTGTTTAGGTCATCATGGATCGATTGACCAAATCAACTCATTTTATTTTGATTCAGATCTCATTCAGTGTTGAGAGGTTGGCCCATATCTAGATTCGAGACTGTGCATTTGCGTATGTGCTAATGTCCATTATTTCGAATCGAGGTCCCGTGTTCACATATTACTTTTGGAAGACTTTTCGGGATGAGTTGGGTACTTAGGTTAATCTTAGCATAGCATTTCACCCCCAGAATGATAGCCAGTCAGAGCAGACTATTCAAGTTTTTGAGGATATGCTCCGCATTTGTACGATGGATTTTGTTGGCTATTGGGAGAAATATTTGGATTTAGCAGAGTTTGCATATAATAATAGCTACCATTCTAGTATTGATATGGCTCCTTTAGAGGAATTGTATGGTAGGCGTTGTCGCTCCCTAGTAGATTGGCTTAGTATTTCAGAGGTGATACCTCAAGGTGTAGACTTGCTTCATAAATCTTTGGATAAAGTCCAGTTCATTCAGGATATACTTCGAGCGGCTCAGAGTAGGCAAAAATATTATGTTCATCGTAGACTTTGTGCCTTAAGATTTAGTGTTGGTGATCGTGTCTTTCTTTGAGTTTCACCCATGAAGGGTGTGATGAGGTTTGGGAAGGGGCAAGCTTAGCCCCAAGTGCATTGGTCCATTTGAGATTCTTTGGACTGTTAATGATTTGGCTTATGAGTTGGCTTTTCCCCATGATAGCTGTTCATTCAATTTTTCATGTTTCTATGCTTCATCATTGTATTCCTAATGAGTCTCATATTATTCATTAGGAGTCAGTTCATCTTGATGAGTGGTTGTCATTTGTTGAGGAGCCAGTCTCTATTTTGAATAAGGATGTTAGGTGGTTGCGCTCTAGAGTTATCCCTATGGTTAAGGTTCGGTGGAGACATCGACCTAGAGATGAGGCTACTTAGGAGGTTGAATCAGATATGTGTAGTTTTTATCCCCAGCTCTTTGTTGATTCGAGCATTTCTTTTGCCTTTAGTTTGTGGACGAAGTGGATTATCACTAGTGGATGATGTAACGATCAATTTTTTTGATAAAATATGTGTTTCTATATTATTTGACTATTTTACGCCATCCTATAGTTTCATTATGGTATTTCTAGGGTGTGGGGGTGATTGGCACAATTTTTGATGCATTTTGGTACCATTTATGCGATGTTGTGGTTTTGATGACTTCGAAAGCCTTATGTTTTACTTATGAGGATATCTTTTGATCCGAGTTATGGATGGCCGAACGGACTGTGCCAACAGCTTTGAAATATCGATTTTAGGCTAGGTAGACTTTTGGTTTGAGTCCCGATGAACCCGAGCTCATTTCGATATATTGTTCGTAAAGTTGAAAAATTAGAAATATGGGTGTGGACCCACATGTCAAAATGACCTCGGATAGAAAATCCGACTTCGCCAACAGATCTAAAATGTCAATTTTAGGATGTTAGCATGCTTTGTCAGATTTTACTGCTTTTAAATCTCATTTCAACCCTCAGTTTGAAACATTACAATTTTGGGTTTCGGGGGTTAATTTTTTGAAAATGATGTTTTTTCGAAAATCCAACTTCGTCAACACATCTGGAATGTCAAATTTAGTGTGGTTGCATAGTTTTTTTGTGTTATCGTACCCTAAAGAAATCCCTAGCACCCCGTCATAATCTAGGGTGAATTTGACGGGGAAAATATGGTGCATAAACTAGAAAATCTGCACTATTTATAGCAGTTTTTGGGTCCATTTTGCTCATTTTTTATCTTGTCTTTTGAGAGTTTAACCCTAAAATAGTATGAGATATTAAAAGTAAAGTTTGTGGTAGCTTGGAAAGCTAGATTAATACCTATTTCTTATTTTTATTACTGATTTAAGGTAAGAATTCACCATTTTATAACTAATTTCTTGATAAATTTATCTAAACCCCGAAAATCTTAGGCTTGATTTTAAACTCCAATTTCATTCCTTTTCACTTGAATAATGTTTTTATCTTATAATTTTTAATTTTACATCAATTTAATCTTCAAAAAAACTTTGATTCTTGATTTTTACATGAATTTCATAGAATTTACCCAGTAAAGTTCAAAATGGTTTTTCTTCGATTTGAACATCATTTTTAACTCGATTTGACTTAGGTTTTCAGTTGTAGGCTCCTAAAAATATGGGGAACATGTTTTTGAATTAAAGTTATAATTTTGCACTTGTTTTTCGAAAACCCATTCTGATGGTCCGTTTTGACCCCGAACCAAAAGTAGTCAATATGGGTGTCATTTATTTTGTTTTGACATATAATTTTATTATTTGATAGCTTTAGTGAAGTTTGAGATCAATCATGGAAAGTAAGTTCATGGGTTCGAAGTGTAGCAGACCGATTTCGGCTTTAGAGGTAATTTATGGCTTAACTCTTTTAGATTGACTGAGTAGTAAATGATGATACAAAATATATTTTAAGAGTGAGAACTAATCATGAAAAATTACTATCTATGTGTTGTGCCTATGTGGGGCCTATCTAATTGTCGAAATTGAGATATTTTGTGATATGTGTGAACATCTCGGGTCCTATGTGATATTGATAGTCTTGAATACATATGAATAATTATATTGTGTTGTTAAAATGCTTAATGTGGTACCAATGGTGTATTGTGATTATATTCATAGTTTATTGGTATATGAGACATGTGGAAATTCATGGATAAAACAAAAATAATGAGTAAATATTGGCTCATGTGGTTGTGCAAATGTATCAGTGGTTGGTTTTGGAAATATATCATATGGTTGGTTGTGGAAATACTCATTGTGATTGGTTGTAAGCATTACATCTTTACATCATACTCATTCATGAAACATTGGTACCACCATGGCAACATCTGAGAAACACTGGCAGCATCTAATAACACCTTTCTGAGAGATGTACCAAAAATAAGATTTGATATATATGGATTGTATAGGGGTTGATGAACCCTTCATGGGTCCTGTGCTGGGAGGCTTGCCTCGTAGGTGTTTACGGTGATCGTGTGATGATCCCGGAGGTTGTGCAATAACCTCGTGCATCATCATCATCATCATCATATACACTGCACTTACTTTATTGCGTTTATATTGTGTAATATTGCCATATTAAATTGTCATTTATGCAATTGTCTTATCTTCTTTTACTTGTATTTGATGATCTTGTATATGTTTATTCCCTCTCGTTCTACTTGTATGTGATATAATGCATTCTTGTGTTCTATCTTTTAGTGATATTGCAATATATGTGATATATTAGAATTGTTAGTGTAAGCGGTGTGAGCTACCGTTGTGAGACATTTTCTGATTGCAGGTGACGTGCCCTTAGTGTATATTTTGTATGTTTTATTTACTACTTTTCTTGGTCGGCCTATGATACCTAGTGAGTATAAGTGGACCGTACTCATGCCTACTGCACCCTTTTGGTGCAGGTCCTAGCTCGAGTGCGCCTCAGCTTGCTTGACTTGGGCAATTGTTGAAGCTTCCAAGGTAGCAGTTAGATTTTTATGTGTCCAAAGTTCACCTCTAACTTTCTATAATAATTATGTCTTTATTAGTATTCAGAGACAGATATTATTCCATTGTTGTTATTTTTATAATGATTCTGACTTCTTGATTGTATTAGTAGTTCTTACAGAATTGACACCTAGTTTTGGGTATGATTAATATTTTGGATAAGTTCTTTCTGCATAGTTATGATTACTTATATGGTTTAGCTTCGTTCAAGAAGCCTTACATTGGGATATTTCTTCCTTTTTCTCCTTTTTTGTATCGATTTTGGTAATAGGCTTCCTTGTCAAGGTACGCCGTGACAAGTGCCATCATGACCTTCATTTTTGGGCTGTGACAAGATATAAATGATCCCAACATTATTCAATACTCAAAGTTTTCAATTAAAAGGATATCAAGCCTGTTTGAATCGTATGTAGGTCATCTACATACACCTATTCCTCTGTCTAGAAATTATCAACCTCAAATTTATAATTTTTATGATATAAGGTGGCCTGGTATAATTTTATGTATGTTTGGCCTAACTCTCACTCCTGTTCATTAAATACTCAAAGCAGATAAAGACTACCGTAATCCCCTGATGGTTCTACAATTGGTGGAGCCAATTTGAAGGAAATAAATAGGTAATGTCAACAAAATTTCAAAAGCAGTTTGAAAAGTTTCAGGTAGAGCATAATATCTCTACACTGCCGGGGAATGTCAAATGGCGTAAATTTTTTATTGCAAAAATAATTTCATATATTATCTATTAGTCCTTTGATTTTCATGAAATTTAAAGAATCAAATATTCATGTAAGACCATCAAGATTAAAGGATGGAGTCCAATAGAAAAAATAGCAACAAGTTCATCCTCACGAAAGGAATCACACCTTTCTAAAGAAGAATTAAAAAGAAGACTCAAAGAAGCCTTTTCAAGTCTAGATAACGTGAACAATTCAAAGAAGATAATGGAATTATTAGATACTGACTCTTTAGCTGATAGTGAACCTAGCAATAGTGACATGATAGATCCGCAAGGGATTGCACAAGCATACCTCCTCAATTAAAAGAAAAGTGCCAGCCCTCTTTAAAAATTGGAAAAGCTACTTAGTGGACCTCATAGAAAAAATGAAGACTAGAAGACAAATGACACAAATATTGAAGGAAGAAATAGCCAAAATCTTCTCAAAATCATCAAAAGACACATGTTCAAGATAAAAAGATAGTCAGAGATACGTTTAGAACAAATAAATAGTCGTCAGCTACTCCTAGAAAGATGACGTCAGTTTTCCTAGATAAGTGTAGAATAAATAGCCTGTATTAGTATATGAACAAATGTAAAATAGATAGCATTCGTTAAAAATTAGTCAAGAATTTTGAAGCCTATTTATGGCTTTCAACTTGTAATAATGGAGAGTATTCTGAAATTTCCCCAACTCAGAAAAACTCTCTATCACTATCCAATTTTTCCCATCCACCCTTAGTAAGCTCTCTCATTTCTCTAATCATTTAAAATATTTTTAAGTATAAATTTCTCTACTCTTCTTTACTAATTTAATCATTTACTTTTTTACTTTGTTATTTCAGAGTTAATTTCAAAGTTTAAAGTACTTTCAATATATAAACTACTTTGCTCCCCATTTTCCCGATACGTCCCCCAAATGTGAGACTATTGAACCCTTTAATATGAAAAATGTATTAAATAAATTTAAAGAACATAAGTCTGAAACAACAAGACAAGATTTTCAGACAGAATTATCATACATAAAAGAAGAAGTTCGACAAATTATGTGAAGACTTAATAATCTAGAAATAGAATCACTAGCTAATAAAATATTAAAATATTTAACATCTAACCAAGATCCCAAATCACATTAATTTGAGCTTGGTGAAACATCATGAGTAAAAAGTGACTATAAGGAAATAGATTCTCTAGAAATAAAATCACTAGAAAAAACTCCTATAAACAAATCAGGAATTAATACAAATACAATAGTTAAAGTAGAAAGTTACAATATACCAATTACAATAGTGATCAACAAAGATTATCAAATTCATAAGATTGCGTTATTTGATAGAGTTACTGATGAGAATTGGATTATAGAAGGATTAATTCCTATAGAGTACCTAGAAAAAGGTGCTACACAATTATTATACGCAATAGGATAAAGTTTAAAAATAAATTATAAACTCCTAAAATCACATATATGCAACAAAAAAGTTTGTTTTATTAATGATTTTGTAATAACTGAAGATATTAATGAAGAGATAATTTTAGGTATTCCTTTTATGACACAAATAAAACCTCATATTACCGAATTAGATGGTATCCACACCACTATATTGTGAAAAAGGATTATTTTCACCTATCTAAATAGTATATTAAAAGAAGAAAGTGATTTTATAAAAGATCAAACTAACTTTTGGATAAGCTGTATAAAAAATTAGATAAATGTTAAAAAATTAAAATTTTTGCTAGAGAAAAGTAGAAATTCACAAACATTAATATAGCGAGAGGTTTGTCCCAATGAAAATCAGTCCCAAAAATTTTAACAAAATTTTTCTTTAGGGAAATAATGAACTCGTAACACTAGGAATAGGGCTGAGGCCTCCATTCCAACCTTTTTGACCTGAAGAAAAATGAAAGACCCTTCAATGAAAAAGATAAAAAGTCAAAAAATAGATATCAAGTCCTCGCAGAATTTCCATCCCTTCCAAAGTCTACCATTCCCCCACTATTAAAAGAATCTATTACCAATTTACCCATAATGCAACCACTTAAGAAAATATTTAAATATGAATCCTTGTCATTATCCAATAAAAATATTGCTATCCAAAGAAAAGATAGTTTCACAATGAAACCACTAGTGACATACTCACCAACAGTGTTCTCAGCCACTTAAACAAAAGAAGGAGAACAGAGTATTCCTGATAAAAATCAATTTGAGATAATAGATTTGTACGTACTACCAATAATTTCATTTGATAAGAAATATGGAATTTTTTGAGTACTGAAGTTTTTAAAACCTTATTATACAAATTGGGATTAGTGGAGACAAATGATCGCCTAAAAACCCGAAGGTACTATAAGTTTATTTTAACAGATACTAATTCATTGAAAATTGATCATAAGGTAGCATATATAAATGTTCCCAAAATTATTCAATACTCAAAGGTTTCAATTAAAAGGATATCAAGCCCATTAGAATGGTATGTAGATTATCTACAAACACCTATTCCTCTGTGAAGAAATTATCGACCCAAATATATAATTTGTATGATTATAAGGCAGACTAGTACAATTTTATGTATTTTAGGCCTAACACTCACTCCTAGTTCGTTAAATACTCAGATCATATGAAGACTACCATAATCCCTTGATGGTTCTACGATGAGTGATAAATTTACCACTCATCCTCACTAAACATTTGTGTACATTATCTTGTTTTGAATGAATAAATGAGACATAATTTTGATTAAATGCACTAATATTCACACTTTGTAGGTATAGAGTTAATGATATTGAAAGATATGGATTAGATCTTAAAATTATCAAAAGAGAGCAGGAGAAGTGTAGCTGAAGACCTAGAACAGAATGGCCTCAGTTACCACAGTTGCGGTCTGATGACCGTGATCGCGAAAGTCAAGTATGTTCAATAAACCGCAATCGCGGTATCCGTGGTCGCGGCCAAGCTAGTGTGACCGTGGCTTAGCAAAAGATTGCAGCCCAAGGGGAAAACTAGAAATATACATGGCTGATCCAAATTTTGACAAAATGACTCAAACCCTAGAATTATTCATGATATTCCATCTTCCCCAAATATTTAGGTTTTGTTCTTGAGTTCATAGCATCCATTAGAGAAAATATTGTATACATTTTGGGTGAAGAACATATTGGAGACCTTCTCAGTAGAGGAGTAGCTCACTTCCATTGGAGATCTGTGGGAGTTCAAAGTTCGAAGTAATATTCACTTAAGCTTTAATAAATTATTTCAATAGACATTATAGGTATATCTTTGCTTATTTATATTATCTGTAGCTAGATCTCTCTCTTAGGGTTATGTGTAAATAGGGATTTAAGTGTGTGTGGTTTGGTATTGTTAGGTTCTATTTGGTAGTTCATGTTGATAGGTTTTATCATTGTTTGACCAATTTGATTGAAATTTATGGGTGAAAGCCACAAATACCCATATGGGTTTGATAGGTGAAAGCTCCAAACTCTAGAAAGTTTAAGGCCATCTTTGAAAGAAGGGCTTTGGGTGAACTTTAGAAATGTACATCATCCTTAAAAGAGGGATGTGGAGACCAAAGCAATGATAGATAATATTTGTGTAGTTTGCTAATCTATCAATATCTTAGACATAAGGGTGGTGGAAAAGTAGACTATACCATGGGTATTATCCTAGAAATAGGGATGCCTAAATTGAGGTTTGGTTAACAATTATTGAACACACCCATTATGTATTTGAAAGAATCAATGGGTAAAATTTTGGTGTTTTATTGAAAGACTAGTATCAAAACCTATAACTGAACCTACTCCCACTTGATCTACTAGAATGAAGTTAAGTATTAGCATCTACATGTCACTCCCCTTAGTAATACATAATCCCAAGATCCGTGCCTATTGATAAAACTCTAATTATTCGTAGTCCCGAATTCATACAAGAAAAACCCAAAAAGAAACATTAGTGTAGGTTCCTATCTCCCCATTTTTATCTTCTTGTACTATTAGTTTGAATTTAACTTGTATATATTATTTTGAATTAACTTGATTGCCACTCACATTGTTCCTCATGGATTAAACCCCGACTCCAAAGTTGGATAAATATATTGACGACAACTGCCTTGCACTTATATTGATGTGTAAGTTGAGCATTATAAAAACTGGCACCGTTGCCGGGGAAAAATTTGGCATATTAAGTTAGTTTAGAATTTTAGCTTACTTGTTTGAATTTAAGTTTGTAAATACTTGTTTGTGATTTTCTTTTATTTTTTGTGTTAGGTAGATTTTTATTTTCTTTTATTTGTATCCTTGACATCTTTCTTCAAACATGATTTTGGTGGTTGAAAGTCATATCTTGATAACCTATGTCCATATTATGGTAGAACCCATTTTAGGAGATATTGTAACTATGCTCCCCGGAGAGAGATGTAATTACCATCTCGATCTTATTAGGAGTATTTTTGTTCTTTATGTGGTGGTTGAGGTAGACATTGGAGTGATTGCAAAAATGCCCCTCCCCTCTTTATGCTAACCGAGTTTCTAGTTTCCTTTATGAGTTTGATAGGTCCTATGATAAGGATAAGGAAGAGCAACATACTGGGTCCATTAGTCTTGAAGTAATGCTTAAAACTATTTTGGATCAGGTAAGTACAATGGGGGAGAATGTGCAAGACATACGTCAATCCTTTGAGGTATTTATAAAGGAAGTTGTTAAGATTAATGAAATGGGCAAACGGGAAGAACTTGAAAATATCATTACCTTGCCCATTTCCCAAGAGGAGGTTCATCTAGAAGAGAAACCAAGCTATGAGAATGACCTTAGTAGCGAAGACTCCTTGGTGACTTCCTAATCTACCAAATCAAATGAGGAAGAAAAAGGCAAAATAAAATAAATGGTGCTAAAGTAAAAAAGAATCAAGCCAAATCTCTTATGATGACTCTATTTCATTCTGGGGTGATGATGCTTTGGGGGAAGAAATTCTGAAATTAAGGGTTGGACCTTATTCAAACCACTTCTCAACATTGTGCTTAGAAGATGTGATGAGAATCCATCTACCTAGGAAAATGGGTGATTGTAAGGAGGAGGAGTTCAATCCCTATATCTTGGAATTTGATATTCCAAAGGGTCATACAGACCCCCATCTATCAATGTACAAGGAAGTCAACTCCCGATGTACAAAGAGTGAACTATTGATGTTCTTACTTTTACCTAAGGATCCCAACAAAAAATTTGATGTGAAGTTGGGTAAAAGATTCAAGTCTTCAAAATGACTAGATAAAAGCTTGCTTTCCATTTCTTCACCTCTTCCAAGTCTCATTTGGAAGATCTTAATCTTCTATCCCTCACCCACTCATTGCATAGTGAAAGAAAGTTGGGTTGGAGATCCATCTCTACTTAGTGGATACATAAAAGAGAGTGGTGGAAGCATCGTCCCACAACATTGAAATAAGTGCTCATGGGAGGCAACCCATCACACCATTAAAAGTAACACAAATCCTTTTTATTTATGCATGATAGAGTATATTTTAGTTTTTGCATATATTCATGCATTATCCATGAAATATTGGTGCTAAGAGGAATTTTGACTGAGGTTGAAAGAGGAACGTGTGAAATTGGCAGTTTGGACTGAACAAGAAGTGTAGGAGACCCGATTATTTGGTCTTAGTTACCGCGAGTGCTAGTCCTTGCCACCGTGATCATATAGGCCGCATGACCACCTGATTGGCCATTGCCCACATGCATTCTTTCTCAATTTCTCTCTAATTCTCTCAAATTCTCTCAAATCTTTGGCTTTGCATCTCCAAGTGTCATCTCAATTCATTTGCATCTTTAACTCGTTAAGTAGTAAGTTGCTCAAATTCCTTGATTTTGATACAATTGCATGCTTAGAATGTGTAGTATAGCTAAAGGCCTTAGTTAATATTTTCATGGAAAAATGCATGCTTTTTAATGATTATTGCGTGGTTAGCTATTGTAGTTGGTGTACACACTAACGGGGAAGTCTTAAGTACCCAGAATTAGGCATAAAATACTTGAAATAAAGTGTGCACCACATCTTCAATTTAATTCCCCAATGAGATCAATTTGAATTCTTTCAAGTCTGGGTCCATAATCATTAATCTAGGCTTAAATTATCAGTGTATAATATTGATATGCCTATTTGAAACAAAGAATTAGGGTTAAAAAAATTTTGACCATTGCGTAGAATCTGTCGACTAAGGTCTTAAGTACTGCGATCGCGGTCCTGATGACTGCGATCACGACACCGCGTTCACGATCAATGCTCCACAATTGCCATACCTCAGGGCGGTGTCTGCAGGAACCAAAATTTCTTCACATCCATTTCTGCCCCCAAAACCATCTATAATGCTTCCACATGATCTTATATGTTTGATATAGCATGTTCTTGATATGATAATGCTAATGATTGGTTGAGCTTAATTGTTTACAAATTCTAAACCTCAAAGATGGGAGATTTTGATGACACCAGGTTTATGGCTGCACAATTCCAACGCCTCTGCTATGCAAATTTCCAAAGGACTAAGTTACTCCCTGAAAGGGGTATTAGCCTAGACAAGGTAAAGGAGAAGCTCCTAAATTTTCATGCTCGACTCACGGTGACCCGATGGATGTGCTTTGCCCTGGACCCCTTCTATGCAAATGAGCACTGGGTACATGAGTTCTATGTAAACCTCAGCGTAGTTTCTCTCCCAAACTATAATGCCCTGGGAATACACCATGGATGCCACATGGTGCTTACGATCACAAGTGACCACAAGCTAACCCATGAGCTAGTACCTGCTATGAGTACTAAATAAAACTAATAACAATGACATGTACAAAAATTAATTGAAAAATGCCATAAGGTTTTAAGTACCATAACATATGATTTAAATCATAGTTCCAAAAAATGTCATAAAGTAATACTGATTAGACTGATGATCACAACTGATAAACTGGTTAACTGTCCGAAATAGTCTGAAAAGCCTATAACTTACTAAGGAGTTATGAGACAAGCCCCCAACTAACTCTGACTGACTACTGAACCAAAATACTAAAATAAACATGAACGGTCCTCGATATATAAGGACTAACCATGATCTATGTAAGCAAGGTTAGGAAACTGATTGTCCAAAACTATTATATAAGACAACATAGCACAACGAAAATGTATGCGCGATCAGTATTTTGAATTTACTAGTATGTGAGATGAGGTTAAGATAAAATACATGGGTTTATGTGCATGAGATAAAAACTGACTGAATAGCATAAGATAACTAAGTTTAAATGTATGAAAGCTAAAAAATCTGAGAATGTGTGAACCAGTATATAACCAGATTATGAATTAGTCTATAGACTAAAATGCTGAAATATTGAAATACTGATAGCTAAATAATTGATAACTATATGATATGGTCAAACAAACCTGAAAATGAATTCTATACTGAATACTTAATTGAGACTGAAACTGTGGGAGGTATCATCTAACCGACATACCCTAAATTTTAGCTGATAGGGGTCCAATTTGTGACCCTAGTTGGAAGGGTGATAGTACTATTCCACAGGTACTAACAATGGCTAGAGAGTCAGTCCTAAACTGGCGGGTGAGCCCTGAGATCAATCCTAAGCTGGCGGGTAATCCTTGAGATAATGTCAGTCCTAATTTGGTAGGTGACATCTCTTAATCCTACACTAGTTGCATAGTTCTGGAACTTAGGGACTGCTACTAAGGACCCACTCCTAATTGAAGGGTGAGCCCCTATCCCTAGGTTCGCTCGGTGCTGAATCCTACTCCTAACTAAACTAACACTGATTACTGAACTGATCTAAGTTTGACTGACATATTAACTAACTAAACTAACTATGCTCATACGTGTTTGAAACCATTCCAAAAATACTGAAACTAAGTAAACAGCTATATTTCGGGTATTTATAACCCTCAGGACTCAATAGCAATAACAATAGAATCGCATGTAAACTTTGAAACCATAGAGAGAAATCCTTGTTCAACATTCAACACTTAGGCATTTCATCAAACACATGAAGGTCATAAGTTAAAGTATGGGAATAGTTAAATCATGTGATAGTAACATAATTTCAATTTAGTTTGTAAGAGCCACAGGCATCATCTGAGGTATAATAAGGTACATAAATAATAACTCACCCTAAGAGACTATGACTGATAATGTAAGACCTACTGCTGGTACTTCCTTCTGCTATACAAATTTCAAGCTTTCTATAACCCCTACAATCATCATGCAACAACTTAAACACTGACTAACTTAGAATTTTCAAAAGTGTCACCATACTATGAGTTCGCACCACCTAGTGCTTCAACTCTACTTTTTATTAGCTTAATCTTCAAAAATTCAAGCTTAGATCCTAACACTTAATATGGATATACTCAAACTCTTAATGAACTGTACTAACTTCCTTTATAGCCTATTAATATCACATCTCTATACTTATATTTTGAATCAACAACTTAAATTCTTGTATTCACTATTCAAGCCTACTGATTCACCTTCATACAACTAGCCTTATGGATATAAAATTTACTAAATCCAAATAAACTATCCCCATTTTACTGCTGCTAAACTCCTGGGTTCATGCCTTTAACTTTAGGTCATATGCTATCATAGGATTCCAAAAAGGTATTTAAAACATATTTGACACCTAAGCACTATGGTACTACCTCTCTATTCGATGACTGGTTCATTTAGAAATTGAAACTAAACGACTCTATTTTTGAAATGAACTAAAGTGATCTTTGGGGGTATGGTAACTAGGCAATCTCTGACTTTGTAGCCTGGCTCATCATACCAAAAACATACATCACTGTTGGCTATACACACACCCTTATAATTCCTACCACTTTCTCTGCAAAGTGGATTAGTAAAAATACACTTTCTACTACCCTGTAACTTAGAGCCTGGTGCTCTATCCCGACTGACATCCCTAAACTTAGGCACTGGCTGGAGGTGGATCTAAGGCTGAGAATTTCTAACAACATTGGGAATGGTTGCCACCCTCTAACCTTGGCATAAAACTACCTGTTTTGGCCCTCTTACTAGCTCTCTCTTTCTTGATACGCTCCTTACTCTCAATCAGTTAAGCATAACCCATTAGTATAGAAAGGAGAACAGCCTGATGATTGTTCTGAGCAACTACTGAATAAGATAAGGTAGTGAAAATATCTCTATATTCAGCATGAGAGACATGCTCATTCAGGGGATCTTCCTGAACAGGCAGAGGTACGGGCTGATTCCCATTCCTTTTTTTTTTTATCTTTTTGGAAGGCCTTTTCTATGCATGAAAGAAAGGATGAATTAGAAAGAAAGTTTAAATAGATCATCATGCTCTTTTACATAATATGAATATTGAAAGAAGGGAAACTTTTCCTAAAACATCTTTTAGCCTCCAGTCCATAAGTGTAGTATGCTTTACACATATGTACAAGACTTTACTCTATAAGACTTTTAAGACTCCCTAGAACACTGTAAGACCTTAGGCTCTGATACCAAGTTTGTATTGCCCTGGGAGTACGACCTAGATGCCACAAGGTGCTTATGGTCACAAGTGACCACAAGCTAACCCATGATCTGGTACCCGCTGTAAGCACTAAATAAAACTAATAATGATGACATATATGGAAATAAACTAAAAAATGCCATAAGGTTTTAAGTACTACAACATATGATTTAAATTATAGTTCTGAAAAATATCTAAAAACAATACAGATAAGACTGATGATAATAACTGATAAATTAGTAAACTATCTGAAATAGTCTGAAAAGCCTCTAACTGATTAAGGAGTTGATGGGATAAGCATCCAACTAACTCTAACTGACTACTAAACTGAAATACTAAAATAAACATAAACTGTCCTCGATATATGAGGACTCACCATGGGTACATCTTCTGATAGGCTGATCTGTATAAGTGCGGTCAGGAAACTGAGCATCCAAACCTTTGATAGAAGACATCATAGTGTAAGAAAATATATGTGATCAGTATTTTGAGTATACTGGTATAAAATATAAGGTTAGGCTAAAATATATGGGTTTATATGCATGAGATAATGACTGAATAAATAGAATAAGATAAATAAGTATAAATGAATAAAAGCTAAAAAATCTAAGAATACGTGACCAAGCATATAACCTAATTTTGAATTAGTTTATAGATTGAAATACTAAAATACTGATAGATGAATAACTGATAACTCTGTGCTATGGTCAAACAAACCTAAAATTGAATTCTATACTGAATACTAAACTGAGACTGAAACCGTAGGAGGTATCATCAAATTGACATGCCTTAAATCAGAGTTGATGGGGGTCCAACCTGTGACCTAAGTTGGAAGGGTCCTTGTACTAAGCCATAGGTACTATTAATAGCTATGGAGTTAATCCTAAACTAACGGGTGACCCATAAGATTAGTCCTAAACTAGTGAGTGATCCCTTAAGAGTGTCATTCCTAAACTTTTGGGTGACATCTCTTATAGAGTTTTCTTACAATAATAGCTATATCTCTGCAATTGGGATGGCTCTATTTGAGTCCTTATAAGGTAGGAGGTATAGGTCTCTTATTAGGTGTTTTGAGGTCTGCAAGGAGGAGATACTTAGCCCAAATTTGGTTCACCAAGCGCGAAAATAATTTGGGATAGATTTAAGGTTACCTAAAGTCACCAGAAGTCCTATATGGATGTAAGACAAAGAGCATTATAGTTTGATATTGGGTATAAGGTGTTCTTAAACGTATTTATCATGGAAAGAGTGATGCAATTTGTTAAGAAGTGGAACCTCAATCCTCGGTATTTGGGTTCTTACTTACTTTTACAAAGGGTTAGTAAGGTTGCATATGAGTTAGAGTTTCCTTCTATCTTGAACTCCATTCATATGGTGTTCTATGTCTCTATGTTAAGGAAGTGTCTTGGTGATCCATCTCAAATCGTGACTATTAGAGATATTGGTACCTCAGATTCTTTATCCTGTGAGGAGGTCCTAGTTGATATTTTGGATTGGCAGTTCGTCCATTGCAGACCAAGAATATAGCTTCAATAAAGGTTCTATGAAGGAAACACAAGGTTTAAGAATCTACTTGGGAAGCGGTAGAGGGTATGAACTTCAAGTATCCGTTCCTATTTTCTGCTCCTAAAATTTGTATGAAAGGTATGTGTTCTTCATTATCCTTTTATTTCAAACTTTGTTAAAGGAAAGACTAATTTTCTTGTATCATTGTTTTCTAACATATTTAAAGGTTATAGTTGAGGTGTTGGGTTGTATATCATGCTTGTGTTTCCTAATTCTATCTTTCGAGGAAGAATGATCGAAGTGGGGTAGAATTGAAACACTCTAGATTTTGGTCCTTGGAAAATTTCTTGGGTTTCAATGCTCTGTTGATCCTCTAACTTACCATATGATCCATATGGTAAGGATTTGGGCTGTGTGACCTAATTTATATGCTAACTAGTGTTTGGTAGTTGAGTGTCTAGTTTGGTTATGGTTTGGTGGTATGGGTCATATGATTGTTGATGGGTTAATTGGTTGATATTTCACTTAATTTGAAACTTTGTGATTTGACTAGCCTCTGAGTACGAGTGGATCACTAATATCCATAAGGAGAGGGTACGAGTGGTATTATATAAATCATATATTTTCCAGTATCCAGTCAAAATATTTCTGCGTAGGGTACGGGTTGAAGGTATGGATTGTATGATTATAGTATGATTAGGGAAAGGGGTGTCATATGGTGGACAGTGTGTGATGACCAACACCTATTCCAGGGTATTAGTAATGGGTACCACTCGTATGATGTGGGTACGATTCGGGGGGGGGGGGGGGGGGGGGGGGGGGAGTCATACCTTCCGACAAGAATTTTTACACTTTAAGTTGGGGGTATTCTAGACATTTCCCCTCTTAAGCCCTTATTATTCCATGATCTAAAATGCTATTGGAGATCATTTACCCCGTTATTCTAATCTTAAATGCATAGAAACTCTCTCTAAACTCTCTTAAGCTCTTGGGTTAAGCAAAGGTTAGGGATTCCTTTAAGGTGGTCAATTAAGCCTACAAAGGGGTGATTTCTCTCTGTCTTCTTCATAATCTTAGGCATGTTACTCCTTCCTCATTTTTAGTTCAACTAAAGGAATGTTTTATGAGTGGTTTTCATGGCATAATTGTGATATAGTTTTGGGTTTTGAATTATATATTGGGGTTTTGGTTATCAATGGTTGATTTTATGTTTTCCCATGTTTTTAATTATGATTTTCATATTATAATGGTGGTTTGAACATATGGGTGAATGGGAATGGTCAATTGGTTCTTGGTTTTGGTTTTGAAAAATATATGCCCTTAACATATGTGATAAAATGCCTATGAGAATGATTTTATTACATAGTTGGACTTTTATTAAAAACTTTGCATGATATAATATGGTAATGGAACGTAAATTGATTAAATAGTTTTAATGGATAAATTGTAAGGCCTTGGTGGCCATGTTTTTTTATTAAAAATATTGTAGGGGTACATGGGAATCCCCCAAGTTAATCTAATAATAGAACCTTTGGGTACATGGGAATCCCCAAGGTGATTGGATAAGGACATTACTTACAAGATATAGTTGGTATTATGATACTACTTCTTATAGCCTTGTTAATAATATATGGAATTATTGGTTTGGTTATGTGCTAATGGTTTTAAGTGGGCAATAATGGATGATTGTGATAGCTAACCGTGAAGGCGTGAGTCCAATGGATGGACACTGGAAACTTATGTTTTCCAACATGATGATTGTTCATGGAAACCATGTAGTTGTGGTGTACATAAGAATCCCCTAAGTTAAACATGTATATATGTATCATGAAGGGTAAAGGGTACATCAAGTATCTTGCCCCAATGATATCTCCGGTACATGCAGCTACATATACTGGCCCATTCAGAGGGTAACACTAGATCCATATAGCCTGTGGGTGGTTCTAGGATGGTTGAGCTACACAAACCCAGGTTAATGGTTTTAAATCCATGCTAAATTCGGTTCTATTTTCCCAACATAGAAATATATATACATGTATGGATGTAAATGGATATAGTTATTTACTTTGTTTTAAATGCTGGCACTATTTTATCATTATCCTAAGAGCATGCTAGCATTCACCCGCTAACATATTGCCAGGCGTCGTATCCCTACACTATGTAGGCACCAACCATACTACTCATTTTTCTTAGTGATCGAATTTAGGAACAACTTAGAGTTGGATTGAAGTGGTGATCATCCCTCTTCGAAAGGCTCTATTTTATGAATGATCTTGTCATCATACTTTTGTTATTTCTTAAACATTGGTTTTTGCTATAGTCGGGGGCATGTCCCGATCGGATTCTATTTTACTTTTTGATATAGCCTTTATGAGACTATTATGGGTTGGTATAGGTGGGGTGGTATTGGTATTGGTATTATAGATGATACTATTTAACTATATTTAATTTGTGAATATGCTATCTTATTATGTTATGGAATGGTTATGGATTGGTTTAAGTTATGGTTGTTGGTTCGATATTGGATAGTTTGACTTGTTCAAGATGGTCATGGCCATGGACCAATCCCAAAGTCTTGTGTGGTAAATAACTCTATCTTGTTATATATTTGAAATTCATCCAACTCAGGGTATTTTTTTGAGGTTGGGTTGGATTTTGGGGGTAGTCCCCGATCTTTATTGGACTTGGGATGCCAATTACAACAAGGACTTGGTTTGGATTGTGTCAAGTTGGTATCCGAGCCCTAGGTTCATGGTCAATAGGAAGTCACTTAAAGTCATCTTAAGTAGAGTCTCTTTTAAGGGTGTGTAGTTCACCACACTCATAAGGGAGAGGCTACAAGACATCTAGGAACATTTCTCTTCTTTGTGTTTCATTTTCAAGATTTGGAGTCTAAGTCCTGAAATCCTCTCTAATTCCAATTTGTTTGCTTTCTAGATCATGCCTCAATGATTTGATGCTCATAAAAACTCCTTTATCCCTACTAGAGACAATGTTGATAGGACACACTCTACTCATGGGATCCATACTCGGTCTAGCTATCTAGTTTTGGGTTAATCAGGAGTTCTACTAGTTCCCTCTAGTTCTTCTCAGGATCGTTAGGATAATGTAATGAATGTTGAGTTTTGTAAATCTATTCATATCTTGGCATAATTAGTAGCTACTCAGTTCGAGTGTGGTGTTCCTGTTACTCCGTCATTTAAGGCCATAAGGGTTGTCTAGTTCATTAGGTTGAATCCTTCAACCATTATAGGAGTTAAGGTGGAGGAGGATCCCCCAGATTTTTTAGATGAAATGGAAAAGATTTTAAGGGTTATGCATGCCATGAATGTGGAAGGGGTGGAGTTTGTGGCCAATCAGCTGAAAGATGTGGTGTACCAATGGTATAAGGAATGGGATTAGGCAAGGGGTGACACTGATTCATCTCCGTGGGAGGTTTTACTAATGCATTTTTGGACTACTTTATTCCTCGGGAGTTGAGGGAAGTGAAAGCGAAGAAGTTTGTTAACCTGAAGCAAGGGAAGTTGTTAGTCAAGGAGTATCCCTTAAAGTTTCACCAGTTGTCTTGGTATGCTTTGGAGATGATGTCTCATATGAAGGACTGGATAAGAAGTTTTCTCTAGTACTGTCTCATGAGTTAATTCTTAAAAGTAAAGTTGTCATGCTGATCAAGGGCATAGATATCTCTAGTTTGGTTTTCTACATATAATACATAGAGAAAGAAAATAAAAAAAGGTTGAGTTAAATGAGAGGCATGGAAAGAAGATTAGGTTCCTTAATTAAGGTGGTGGTAAAAAGTAGAGTGGCAGGGATGGTGTTAAGACGCCTAAGAAGAAATGGGGCAACTCTGGGTTTATTCGACGTCTAGTGCTCCTTACCTAAAGCCATTGGGTGATAGGCATTTCCATAGTGAAGACAGATTTAGGGCATAGGCTGCCTAATCTCAGGATAGTGGGGCTCAGTTGGCTCCGTCGTGTCCTCCCTGTAGGTTCTATGGTTGTCTGCATCGGGGTTTCTATGATAAGGAAAGGTATAGGTGCTCTGGTTTTGGTCAGCCAGGGCATATGCTTAGAAACTGTCCTGTTGGTAAGGCTGCCTCTGGGGAAATCAAGGCTTTGGTTGCTTCTTCTTCCACTCCAACACTGAAAGGTGCACCCTCTAGTAATGATATTGGTCGAAACCGTCTTTATGCATTCACTACCTGTCAAGAATCTGAGGTATCACCTGATATCATGACTGGGATAGTGCAACTCTTTTCTCATGATGTGTATTATGGTCTACTCTTTCTTATGTAACCCCCTTTATGGCTATGCATTTTGGGTATGGTTCATAGTATGTTTCATACCCATTAATTTTCCTACCTTGATAAGTGACTCTGTCATTGCTAAAAGAGGTTGTAGGGGGTGTTTGGTATCTGTTGGTAGTAAGGAGACTTTTGTGAATTTGTAAGAATTAGATATAGTTGATTTTGATAATATTTTGGGGATAGATTGGTTGCACTCATGCTATGCATCCCTAGATTATCAAACCCATAAGGTTGTCTTTGAATTTCCTAATGATCCTATTATTAAGTGGGAGGGTGGTTTCTCACTCGGAGGGTCCTTCTTTGTATTCGGTTCCGGTAGTGAATGAAATACTTGAGGTATTCCCTAATGACCTTCCTTGCGTTCCTTTAGATTGATAAATTGATTTTGGGTTTGATCGTGTTCCGAAAACTCATCCAATTTCTATCCCCTAATAGAATAGCTCCAGCTGAGTTGAAGGAGCTCAAGGAGAAACTCAAGGATCTTTTGGATAAGGCTTTCATCCATCCTAGTATGTCCTTATGCAGTGCACTGGTATTGTTTGTGCGTAAGAAAGATGGTTCCCTTCGAATATATATTGACTATCAACAGTTGAACAAGATGACGATAAAGAACAAATATCCTCTTCCAAGGATAGTTGACTTTTTTGAGAGGTGCCAAATTCTTTTCTAAGATTGATCTGCAGCCTGGGTATCATCAGCTTCAGATTAGGGAGGTGTCCCTAAGACTATTTTTAGAACTCGTCATAGGAACTTTGAGTTTTTGGTGATGTCGTTTGTCTTGACTAATGCCCCGACGACATTCATAAATTTGATGAATAGGGTCTTTCATTGGTTTTTGGATCTATTTGTCATTATTTTTATAGATCACATTCTATTGTACTCTAAGGGTGAGGTGGATTATACTGATAACCTCCGAGTTATGTTGTAGACCTTGAAGGAGCAAAAACTGTATTATGTTGTAGACCTTGAAAGAGCAAAAACTGTATGCAACATTCTCTAAAAATGAGTTCTAGTTGAACGCTGTCACTTTTTTGGGTCAGATTATTTCTATTGAGTGGATCATGATAGATCCGCAAAAGGTTACAATGGTTAAAAAGTGGCCTAGATCAACGACTCCAATCGATATTTTGAGTTTCTTGGGTTTAGCTGGCTTCTACAGGAGGTTTGTGGAGAGCTTTTCTTCTATAGCTGTCCCGTTGACTAAATTGACTCAGAAGAAGGTTAAGTTCCTATAGTCGGATGCATGTGAGGGTATCTTTGATAAGCTAAAGGATAAGCTAACTTTTGATCCAATTTTGACTTTTCCTGAAGGTACTGAGAGGTCTGGGGTTTATTGTGATGTGTCCCATATGGGACTCATTTTTGTGCTGATGCAGCATGGTAAAGTGATATCCTATGCTTTTAGGCAGTTGAAGGTGCATGAGAGGAAATATCCTACTCATGATTTGGAATTGTTGGATATGGTATTTGTGCTGAAAATTTTGTGGCACTATTTGTATGAAGTGCATATGGATATCTTTTTTGATAATAAAAGCCTACAGTATATGTTGACTCAGAAAAAGCTTAACCTCATGTAACACCCCAACATAGGAAGGAGTCCCACATCGGCAAAACACAAGAAGAATATTGGGTATATAAGTGAGAAATCCTTACTTCTTAGTGACGTATTTTAAGCGTGCGGGCCTGGGCCCAAAGTGTACAATATCACTGGTGGATTTGGGAGTTACAGGAGTGTCTCGGGCCTTGATGGTTTGGGATGCTCATCGCGGTCAAGGCCTCAGCTCAGGTCTTGACAGAATGGTATTTAGCCGCTCTTGTGTCAGCCATGTCGATGAGTGCCAGAGTTCAAACTGAATGTAGGAGAATCCCAGTAAGGCAGGGCAAACCTCAGTCCTGAGTGTAGGAAAATCCCAATCAGTGGGTCAAACCTCAGCGAGGATGGTGAGTCTATAAGGGGCATTTATGTAACACACCAACTTAGGAAGGAGTCCCACATCAGTCAAACATAGGAGGGATATTGGGTTTATAAGTGAGAAAGCCCTGCTCTCTAGTGACGTGTTTTAAAGCCGTGCAGGCTTGGGCCTAAAATAGACAATATCACAGTGGGTTCGGGAGTTACAAGGGTATCTCGAGCCTTGATGGTTTGGGATGCTCGTCGTGGCTAGGGCCTTGGCTTGGGTCATGACACCTCAAGCAAAGAAGATGCCTTGAGCTTCTTAAGGACTATGACATAACTCTTCACTACAACCCAGGTAAAGCTAACGTGGTTGCTGATGCTCTTAGTAGGTTATTGTAACACCCTAAAATCCTATCTCGGAGCGTCACACGGTGCTTAAGGATACAAGTAGCCCTAAGCTAACCCTTTGAGCCTGCTACTTAGTATAAAGCTTACTTAAAGATAATGAGAGTAAAATAAGGAATTATGTCATATCACATCTAACGGAAATCCAAATGAGTACTGTAAAGGTAACAAAATACTGCAAATCTAAACATACTGACCATCTAGTCTGACAAAGCCTCTACTACTCAACAAACTAGAGAGCCATTGGGATAGATCCCCAACTGACTCGAGCTGAATTGAAAACAGTAGAACTACTACTAAAAATACTGAAGTGTCTGGAGATAGGTCCTCGAACCATGAGGACTCACCACAGTGGAGATATGGATAAAGGTACTCGAGATCACGGACATTGCTGGGACTAAGCACCCGAACCTACATTATGAGACAATGTAACACACAGACGTATATGTGGATCAGCACTTAGGAATCTACTGAGTATATGGGGGTGTATGCAACTAAGTATCAATACTATAAATCTTTATAGAAAACATACATGGCATTGTATATAACTCATACAGCTTGGATGAAACTCTCATAAATCATGAATAATGAAACATATAGCATAAATCACGTGAGCCATAACACTTTGTTCTAAATTTGTATTCTTTCTTTGATCTCAAGCTTGTAAACTAGTTATATTCTTAAAACAACAACTTTTAGAATGTACACTTTAGTCTTTTGAAAACAAGGAACTTCTTTGAAACTCAAGGACTTAAAACCTTAAGAACTTTAAGACTTGAGACTCTAGGATACTTGGGAGTTTCTTCTAACCAACATAAACCATGTGAGTTACATGGAGTCCAACGTCTTGCCCACATTGGGGAGAGCCGTTCTATACTTTCCATCGGAGTAGAACCTTTACTTTTAGTGATCACTAACTTAACCCACATGGGGTAAATCAAATCCTATGGTGGCTCATAGTTCTGGGGCATGAGACCTCAAAATCAAGCCCAACTCGGTGCTAAGTACTACTCCCATACTAGGCTCAGAACTTTTAGGAACATCCACCTTATACAATTTAACATTATGAAATGGGAGCCAATATGCTTCCCTTTAACTTAAATCACAAGATGTGGATTCCTTTCTTAACTTAGGGTCAAAATCAACTCTTTTTTTAAACTTTGGTAGACTATATTTAACAAGCTTTGAAACTTCAACGATATGGAGATATCAATAACATTCTTGAAATACTATAGAATATATCAAAATTCATTATTGTACCTTAAAACATGTATACATATTCAAGACATCTCTATTTAAAATAAAGGGTAAATCATGACTTCAACCTTAAGAGTATTCCAAACATCAATCACGGAAGGAATATGTAATTCATAACATTAATTCTCAATTCAAATCATAAAATAGGTGTAGTATCATATAGTTCAAGACTTTAACAAATCCATAATCTCATATACTTGAAATATAGCAATTTAGGAATAATTCATCTTGAAACATTAAAATCTTTTAAGTAAAAACAAAACTTTGGGCTCAAGAACGGAAGAAGCGTTCTTGCTCAAACCCCACATACCTTGAATTATGAACTTTGATGAATAAGCTTTCTTAAGACTCTTTCTCGTACTGTTGGATGAGGTTTCTTGAAGCCCTTAACTTGGGAACATTTAATCCCAACTCAATTTGTGAAAGCTATGGTGGATTCTTGAGATTCTTGGAAGAGGTTCTGGGTACTTAGAGTTTTTGTTGAGAGAAAACTTGAGGAAAAACTAATAGAATGCTTGTAAATGACTTCAACTTGGTGTTTGTATGGTTTAAGAGACTTGGAAAAAGTCCAAAGTGCCCTTTTTAACTCCTGAACGAAGCAGAAAATAATTAAATTGGAAAACTTAATTTTATGGGCTACCACGATGCGCCACTATTACGATGGCTCACTGAAAATTGACAAATGGGATTCTTGGGGTCACCGCGACATGGAGATATCACGTTGTCCCACTGGTTGGGACCTGTAAATTCTGCACGACGTGCCATAATCAAGTTAGGCTATTAGAATTTGACAATTGTCAAATAGACTCTCTCCGCGATGCGCCAAGTACTAAAATGATGCTATTTTATGATTAGGACTTAAATTTTCCATAATTTCTTGCCCAGTTATCAGATTTGGGTAGATCTTATATCGTTGGAAATCTAATTAAATTTCCCACACTATAAAGAGTCAAAATTAGGGAAATTCTATATGGTTTAAATGTTACACACTTAGGAAGTCATTCCTTAGCCTTCTAGAGACGGAATTAAATTTAAGGAAAAGTTCGAGGGTATTACAGTTATCCATGGGGAGTATTGCTCATGTAGATAAAGAGAAGCAGGAGTTGGTGAAGGATATTCACCGTTTGGCTAACCTTGAAGTTTGCCTCTTGGACTCTGAGGATGGTTTTGTATTCATTCAGGAGGTGGTGCAGTCATCTCTTGGTGATAAAATTAAGGAGAAGTAGATGTTAGATCCTATATTATTAAGGATAAAGGGTGATGTTTGTGTACAGAAGGTGATGGCCTTGGAGATTAGTGGTGATAGTACCTTGTGGTACCAAGGGAGGTTATGTGTTCCCGACGTCGATGGTTTTTGAGAACGGATCTTATCTGAAGCACATGATTTGTGCTATGTTATTCTTCCTAGTTAGACAAAAATGTATCATGACTTTAAGGAGATGTATTGGTGGAATGGTATGAAGAGGGATGTGGCTGATTTTTTGGCCAAATGCATGGTGTGTCAACAAGTGAAAGTTGAGCACATGAGGCAAAGGATTGTATCAAGAAATTGTATTTCCTGAATGGAAATGGGAAGTGATCAACATGGATTTTGTTATCGGTTTTCCTCAATTTCAAAATCAGTTTGATTTGGTTTGGATTATCGTGGATAGGATGACAAAGTTGGCTCACTTTTTATCAGTGAGTACTAACTTGTCTATTGAGGATTATGCTAGGTTGTATCTTCATGAGATTGGGAGCCTACATGGGGTTCTTGTATCTATCATGTCTAATCGTGGTAGGAAGTTTACATCTCACTTTTGATGATCTTTTCAGAAAGGGTTGGTTACTAAGGTGAGTCTGAGTACTACTTTCCATATGCAGTAAGATGGGTAGGCTGAGAGAATAATTTAGATGTTGGAGGACATATTTTGTGCATGTGTGATTGACTATCACTCTAGCGTTAGAAAGGCTTCATTTAAGGCCTTGTATTGTAGGATGTGTAGGTCTTCTATTGGATGGTTTGAGGCTGGTGAGGCAGAGATGTTTGGCCCAGATTTGGTTCACAAGATATGGAAAATATGAAGGTGATTCAGGATAGATTTAAGGCTTCTTAAAGTTTCCAGAAGTCCTATGCGAATATAAGACGAAGATCATTAGAGTTTGAGGTTGGGGATAGGGTGTTCTTAAAGGTGTCTCCCATTAAGGGAGTAATGTGGTTTGATAAGAAGGGTAAGCTCTGTCCCCAATATGTGGGTTCTTACTTGGTTTTTCAAAGGGTTGGTAAGGTTGTATATGGTTTGGAGTGGCCTTCTAGTTTGAACTCCATTCATCTGATTTTCCATGTTTCTATAATAAGAAAGTGTATGGGTGATCTGTTTCAAGTAGTGCCTGTTAGAGATATTGGTATCTTAGATTATTTGTCCTACGAGGTGGTACCAATTGAGATTTTGGATCAGTAAGTTTATCGGTTGTGGACCAAGAATGTAGATTCGGTTAAAGTTCTATGGAGTAACCACAAAGTTGAAGAAGCTACTTGGGAAGCAGAAGAGGATATGAAGTCCAAGTGTCCCTTCCTGTTTTCTGCTCCCAGAATTCGTGCAGAAGGTATGTGTTCTTTATCATCTTTTTGTTTTCAAACTTTGCTAAAGGAAAGATTGATTTCCTTGCATCTCTATTTTCTAACTTAGTTAAAGGTTAGAGTCGAGGTGCAGTATTATCGTGGTGACCCATTGGATTCAAGGTCTAAACTTTCCCTAAACCTTACCCGAAAAATCTATAAATCCATTGAGACATACTTCCTACTTCACTGAACATGAATTGACTCAAAAACCAATGTCTCGGGGTCAGGAAAATCAAACTAAAATTCCTCAATGTTTACGGGTCTTGAAAATGGATAAGTCCCCAATATTTTGTGAAATATTTAGGCCTTAAGCCCCTTATGCATGCAACTAAGATCTGAATAGAACCAAGAATAATATGGGGTGTTACATTATCTCCCCTTGGGAATATTCATCCCCGAATGATGGGTAGGAACTTGTTGAAGCTCTAAATGTTTGGAATAAAGAACGTAACCTCACATTGAATTTTTTACTCAATAAAACATACAAAGGCATCAAATGAGCTTCATGATAACCCCTAGTGAAACGTGTAAGCACGGAGCATGAGATAATAAGAATTGTCATAGAGGTTACCTTGCACATGAGTTCTAGGGATCATAATTATCACAACATAAGGCATAAGTTTATTTGGTGATAATAGCCTTGATTTATATCAGTACAATCATGAAATGAGATTTCACTGGAGATATGAATAGAAGCATTCTCTAACTTACAAGATACAAAGAATAGATTTAAACTTAGAGACACTAATAATATATGCACAATAATAAATAACATACTTTGCCATTTCCAACTTACAATTCTCCAATCACACATCTAACCAGAGGAGTTCGAGTCCCACTAAATAGTACTCCTATGTTGAAGACTAACTCGTAGAAAAGAGGTACTAGCTTAAGCTAAGGGATTCGATAATCTACATCCTTTTAAGAATATTACTCTACACTATCATTCGAATCAACACCCTCAGGCCTGAAATCAAGGAGTAACAACCACTTAACACATTGGTTTGCGCTTTCATCAATCACTATATTCAAGCCTATCCTTACTACACCCACTACATGGATCTCCCCACTAAAACCAACAAATTTAATCACTCTCACAAATATTTTTTTTCCACATATCTCCTTACTAACTATTTCATATAACAAAAGTTCATTTCCTTCTTTCCCCCTTTACCTATAACCATAGCTAAGAAAATCATATCAAAATTTTCACATTCAAGAACATCTACTTCCCTGCGTAAGACACTACTAATTTTCCATAAACAACATCATACTAACATATGGAGGATCATTGAGGGACCCGAGCATAAGCATCATGAATGGGAGTAACACTTATTTAATTATGGCTTATACTTGCTGCACTACTCAAGGTGGGACATGAGAAGAAGATACGATACAATAGACATAAAGTACCTCATGTATCAAGTGTCTGCATCATAAGTAAAGAGTCATTTGGGTATAAACACAAAAAAACATGAGTTCTTCAGATTGGGCAAAGTGAAAAACATGAACGCATACATCATGATTCATATAACATAAGGCCGGAATTCATAAAGTCAACATTTGAGACAAGGATTGATACTTCAAGCTATTACTTCTAATTTTCAGAGTAAAGATAGTCATGAGTTTGTATAAACCTTATCACTTTAGGATAGACCTGACATAACATGAATCGATAACATATAGCAAGCATAGTTTCTTAGAACCAATCATGCTATAATACATGGACTTTTATGGACCATGATTATCATAACATAAAGCCTGAATACATGAATGATTGGATATACTGAGACATCATTGCTTCTAGTTTGGAGTCCGAAACATGAAGATAAGTCCTGATACAAGACAAAGGGCCATCATAGCTTTTGATGACATCATTCGAGGACCATACATGAAGATTCAAGCATTGGTCATCTTAAGGGTACAAGTACATGCATGGATAACTCATTTTGAAATTATAATAGAGCAAAAACATGTTTGGAAGATTGCTTGGGACTTGTGTTGATGCCTACCAAAAGGTTCCAAGAGGTTTCACATTTTGAAACTTGATGAATAAGGGACCCACGAAGCATTAGTGGGGCATCCTTGGAGTGTAAACACTCATTAAGGGTGTTTTAGTCTTTTTTGTGTCATTTCTTTACACTCCATAGGAGCTCTTTTTGACTAAGGGTATTTTGGTATTTTATGTAATAAGCTATAAATAGACTCTTTAGGCTTATTTTCTCATTAGTTGATTATTGATATTTGAAAGAGTTCTTCTTCTCTCTTTGAAAGTGTAGTGTAGGGCTTTGAAAAGTCAAGTAGAGTAGGGCTTGGAAAAGCCATTATTGATCTTTGCTTAGAAACAGTGGTTGTAAGGCGGAGTTTATTCTCTTAGTGGTTACCGTAAGAGTTTGGTGTCGTAATTGTGGGTCTTAAGGCTCTTATTATTTGATATACGGTTTGGTTCCTATTTCTTGTAATCTCTTATGTCAAGCTATCTATCTTACTTTATTGCATTTATTTGTCATCTTGTTTCGCTTAGTCTTCATCTCTTTAGGTCATTCTTCTATCATTTCGTATCAGAGCAAGGTTTTATTTTGTTCCAACAAAATCAATCTTGGGATTGTTATCTTGAAAATCCAAAAAAACAAAAAGTGAAAAAGAAGAAAAAAAAAGTTACTATTCACGTTTTTAGGGTTTTTCAATTTTTGAGACTTGATTTTTATTTGTTTTGTGTGTTTCTAGTATTAGATCCTTGTTCACTAACACTATTAGAGTCTAGAAATTGAAAATTCCAACAAAAAAAAAGTGTCAAAATAAAAAATCCCCCCAAAAAAC
The DNA here is from genome assembly GCF_002878395.1 of Capsicum annuum. Classification (NCBI taxonomy): domain Eukaryota; kingdom Viridiplantae; phylum Streptophyta; class Magnoliopsida; order Solanales; family Solanaceae; genus Capsicum; species Capsicum annuum. Next base: position 133,973,161 of record NC_061122.1, on the reverse strand, counting down.
ATACTAAACACGTTTTTGAACCTAGGTCAAATTTTTATTTTTTGATTATTTTTTTGTGTGTTTTTAGTGTTAGATTTGTGTTCTCTAATAATATAGGAGTCTAGGGTTTGAATTTGAGCTAAATTGAAGGTGATTTAAGCCATCCACCATTGTTGATCTTGAGTTCGAAGAAACTTGAAGGTGAGATCTCATCGTGGAAGGTTGTTATTGATGTTTTTGGAGATGAAAACATGTTATTTATGGTTGGATTGTCAACGTGAGCTTGGATCTTTAAGAAAAATTAAATTCCGAGTTCATTTGCTTAAGGGTCAACTTTGGGTCAAACTTTGAATATTCTTGGTGTTCTTCATGTTCTTCATGTATTGTTGAACATGAACATTCAAAAAGTGTTTTTTGATCTAAAAAGAAAGATAAAGAGAGTGTGATACTTTTTTTTCTCAAAGAATATTCCAAGCATATTCCAAGTCATTCGAAGGAAGAAAAAAATTCAAAAGGCATCAAAAGGAATATTCTCAAAGAAGAGGACAAGGGAAAGTACAAGGGGGGACCATCACAAATTCAAACTCTTTTGAGCTAGAAAAAAGGTCCATTCTTTGTGTTTTCTTCATCAAAACTAATCCTACCTTCCTCCTAAGTTGAATATTGATTGAATACAAGAAATTTTTTTCAAGACATTAACCAACCAAAGGCTGCCATATCGTCACCAAGGGCTGCCACATCATCAGTTCACCCAAAAAGCTTAAGCTCAAATTTCAGATTCTAAGTTTCATTTCCTTGTTTCTTTAGTTTCATTTCTTGATTCTAGAACTAATTAACAACTAGTAATCACCTACTTAGTTGTGAATTAGCTGTTTGAGTCCGTTTTCTTCGTATTTTTGTTCTTTGTGTGCTTTTCTCGTTTTGACTCGTTGAACTTCTTTGTTTCAAGTTAATAAGTAGATTTTGTATTGTGTCTTGAGTCGATCAAACAAGAATCTATTCCGGATACTAAGTAGTGATTGACACCTTATAGTCTATCAGAGTATAAACAACTTTTAATATTCATTGCTCCAATTGTGAGGATCATAAAGGTGAGAGTATATATGAGTGTTGGTGAGGATCTTTTACTACTAATCTTGTTTCTTCATTTTGTAGGTTCAAGGTGATATAAGGGGAAAATATCTTGGTAGCCTTGGACTATTGTGACTACAACATGGGAGACTATGATTGTAGTGAGGGATTTTATGGCTATAATGATGTTGGAGATTATGGGGGCTATGAATATAGCCATAATCAAGGCATAGGCAGAATTGAGAGTTATGGTTTTGAGGGAGAAAATGAGGTGAATGAAGTTCCTAGTGCTTATGGTGAATATGGAGATGATGTAGGGCCTTGTGATGGTTCTTATGATAAAGTTGGGGCATGTGAGAAGTCTTACACTTCCCACTTCGAACCTAGAATTTCTGTAAGGTATAACCCTTTCCTTCGCAAAGCGTATGAGAGCCTTGGTGAGAGTGCACATGTGGATCATGAAGATTCATATTCTTCACCTTGTAGTACATCTTATCAAGGTCGAAGTGGCGTGAATGGGTATACTAGATATAGTGTAGGTTGTCTCATGAGAAGAAAAGAGAATACATCTCCAAGGCTGAGGGGTACTCATGTGCCCTTTGGTTGTCCTAAACTCTACAATGTTGATCCTAGAAGAAGTGTTCAATCCGGAAAGGTAAGCATTTGTGGGGTACCAGGCTGCCTCCTCGTGCTAGATGATTAGCGCCATAAGAACTACATTATGTAACCCATGGTTGACTATTTGGGGTTTTTTTATAGAGAACCTTTACTTGTTCCATATTACTTGGACGGGTATATGGTTATTGAGAGAGTGAGGATTGTCTTCACCTAATTTGAATACTATGAGGAGGTATGGTGCGATATATTTCCCTTGAAATCAGGTCATGTATGCTTGGGTGCCAATTGGTTTGCATAACATAGAGTTCCAAATGTGCTAAATTGGCCTAAGGTTGTAGTAGACCATTGGGGAAATTATCTCTTTACCTCAATTCTTCCTAGACCACAAGGAGATGTGATCACTTACTCCGGCCTGAATAATTATGAGATACAAAAGATTAAGAGGAGTAAGGGTGTGCAAGGTGGAAATCCAAGTGTGGAAAAAGGAGAGGTTGTGTGGAGTGAAGTGAGGGGGTTATCACCAAACCTTGCTAACTATGTTTGTCCTTCTATTTCTAAGGAAATTTGTGTAGGTACTAATATGGCAAGTGGTGGAACAAAAGGACAAGGAGAATTTGCTGCCGAAGCATGTAGGAAACCTTTACACCACGGAAAAGAAGAATTTACTCAAGAACTTCAAGGTAAAATAGCTAACTCTTACACTTTTATGCATGTGAATGATAATTGTGTGGCTAGTAGCCCATTAAGTGTGAGTAGTAGCTTGCCTATTTGTGATTCTATTGATTCTTTGCCTCTTGTTGATGATGTACTTGTTGTGAGTGTGGATACACTAGTTTATCCTATTGATGACCGAATTGAGTCTTCTTATAAGATCAATTTAAGTCCACCCAGTGTTGAAGCCATAATGTTGAATGATAATACATCATCTATTGATTCTTTTCCCCTTGATGATGATGTATATGTTGCGAATGTGGATACACTAGTTGATCCTATTGATGACCGAATTGACTCTTCTTATAAGATCAATTTATGTCCACCTAGTATTGAAGCCAATGTGTTGAATAATAGTACATCATATTGTGGGAATTGTATTGATCAACTTATGTGCGAAATTTTTCCATCACTTTAGGATGTGGGTGATGTGTTTAATGGATCTCAAGTGAGTGATGATGTTGAAAATGTTGATAAAATAAATAGTAGTGATCCCTTTAGCATAACCTCTAGTGAATGTTCTACTTGTGTTTTTGCTTATAAGGATCATGTGTTTGAAACTTCTTAGGAACTTGATAATTGTCCTTTAGACAGTGAACTTGTATGTTCTAAATCTTTACCAAGGGTAGATCCTCCTCTCTTTGGGTATAAAATCTTGTTCAAAGATGGTCCAATCACTCCGAATAAACCTAGCGGTGAGGATGATGTTGAAGGTATAGCTTGTCTTAAAGGTTATAGCCTATATACTAACCCACTATGGTATGACAACATACCTCCTAAAGATGGAAATCTCTTCTTGAAAGATGAGAGTACTCTTAAGGGTAAGGAATGTGTAATCTTAGAAAGGAATGATCAATTGGGTAATGATAACTTTGATTTTCTTGAATATTTGAGAAAGCCACAGGTGATTATTCCTTGAAAATTGATTGTGGTTGTGATCATTTGTATGATTCCCCACCCATGTTTGATGACTATGAGGATGAATTACTTCCTTCTTGTGAAGACTTAAGTAATAATCTATTTGATTCTGCTTGTGGTGTGTATCTACTTGAGGGTTCTTCCATGAAAAAAGAAAGTGTTCATTGCTTGGAAATTACTTCTTCTTCTACTTTGTGTGACCTTATTGTTGAGAGTACTCATGGTAATGATTTTGAAACTAGTAGTGAGTACATACATGAGGACACCTTAGTTGAAGTTGAATTGAGTGATACCTTTCTCTACTCTCTATTTGCTTTTGACAATGTCTATGCTATTGTAGAGAGTGTGTCTTTTAGATTGGGTGAAGCCTGTGGGGAAAAAGAGTGTTGCCTAGATCCATTTCTATGGCCACTCTTTCCATTTAACCTAAGTTCCAAATGTAGATATTATGATGTTGGCACATCCAAATTGTTTCTTGGTCTACATGACAAGCAAAGTGACATTCTTGAAAACTAGAGGGCAAAGGTGTCATTGTCTTCTTGGGGTAATGTTACTATATGTGCATCCTTGCTTGCCACACTTGTGCTTAAGTTGCATGATTCCTAACTTATGGATGCCAATTTGATACTTTACTTGAAAGGAATTGGTCATATGTGCTTTAGGGCCTTAAATCCATCCTTGTGTGCTTTATGTGTTATATCTTATGGGCCAAATTGCATTCTTATAGATGACAACGCCTTGGATGATGCCTTTACACTTGATTCCTTCCTATACTACCTCTTTACCTATGATGACATCCATACTAGTTTTTGATTTATATTATGTAGAGGTAGGGAACTTGTTGGTTGGTCCACTTATTTGAATGACAATGCTATGTGGGTTTGGTGGACAATAAGTCCAATAGTGGCACCACTTTTGATGAGGACACGTGAAGAGGTAATGAAACAATTGTGTCTAGTGGTTTCTAAGATAAAGGTAGTCTTACCTTTTGGCTTTAGTGATACCATTAAGACCTTTGTAGTTTCTTTATCTCTTGATATTTTTCATAGCCATATCCTTTGTGGCATTTTCACTAAGTTTTTCATGACTAAAATAAAGGATTCATGGCTATATTTCAAGTGTGTACCCCCTTGGCATGATGATGTTATTTGTTGTACTAACCCTAACCCTCATACCATGAGGATGTTGTGCTTGTTTGTCCTTTCTTTGGTTTTGCAATGTGTGGTTTCGAGGTCGAATCCTTTTCAAGAAGGGGAGGATGATATAAGCCAAAGGGCCATCATAGCTTTTGATGACATCATTCAAGGCCCATACATGAAGATTCAAGCTTTGGTCATATTGAGAGTATAAAGACATGCATGGAGGACTCATTTTTAAATTACAATTGAGCAAAACCATGTTTGGAAGATTGCTTAGGACTTGTGTTGATGCCTACCAAAGGGTTCCAAGAGGTTTGACATTTTGAAGCTTGAAGAAGAAGGGACCCACCAAGCATTAGTGGGGCGGCCTTGGAGTGTAAACACTCATTAGGGGTGTTTTAGTCTTTTTTGTGCCATTTTTTTACACTCCACAGGAGCCCTTTTTCATTAAGAGTATTTTGGTATTTTATGTAATAAGCTATAAGTAGACTCTTTAGGCTTATTTTCTCATTAGTTGATTATTGATATTTGAAAGACTTCTTCTTCTCTTTTTGAGAGTGTAATGTAGGTCTTTGAAAAGTCAAGTAGAGTAGGGCTTGGAAAAGCCATTATTGATCTTTTCTTAGAAACGGTGGTTGTAAGGTGGAGTTGATTCCCTTAGTGGTCACCGTAAGAGTTTGGTGTTGTAATTGCGGATCTTAAGGGTCTTATCGTTTGATACACGGTTTGGTTCCTATTTCTCGTAATCTCGTATGTCAAGCTATTTATCTTACTTTATTGTATTTGTTTGTTCTCTTTTTTCTCTTAGTCTTTATCTCTTTAGGTCATTTTTCTATCAATTCCTTAGTGAATCAAACCATAGGTATAGGCAAGACTTGAATACATAACGTAAGGCATTAGCAGAATGACCACATATATTGAAGTTGGAGGAGCTTTCTTGAATAGGAATCCATTTGTCATGACTCTTCCCTCAAACTTTCCACCAACAGAAAATTCAAGACCTACCTTAGTCCATAATCTCTCGCTTAGATCAAAGTCACAATCTTAGACTTGCAGACCTATCCTCACATAAAACCTATAGCCACAACTCTCAACACAAAGGGGATATCACCATACACATAAACCCTAAACTCTCCTTGATAAGCTATACTTTGAAAGCCTTGCTCATCGAAAATGCTACTCATAACTTTCACTAGCCTCTAAGCCATCACCTTACAACTCCCACTCTCATGAGCATACATATCCACACCCCCTTATCACATAACAATTCATTCTCCATTACTTAACATACTTGCATTAAACCTCTAATTACATAACTTACAACTTAATAAAATTTGTAAAACTATACCAAAGGCACATACTGCCTACCTATATTTTCTTAATTCAGCTATAAAGAACACCATACAGCAACTCCTCGGATATCTCTATACTAAAAAATTCAAGAATGTGAGCTAAGTACACATGGTATTTTTACACATCAAACTTTATCTAACAACATGCTACATGGGGGTTTCAATTTATTCTTATAAAACCTAATGTTCTCACCTACTTAATGACTCAACCACCATTCATTGTTTTAGCACTAGCCCTCATGTAAATATACCATAATTATTCACTCATTTCTTAACAAGTTGCCAACCTAGGATATTTCATACCTCACATAAAGCCTACTAATTCATTTCCAAAAAATATGCATCATTAGTTTTAAGCTACTATTCTTATCACCACAATCCATATCTAAAGTTCAAGACTATAGTTTAGCATTAATTATAGACCACCAATAAAGATTGCCACATACTATACCTGTCCATCGAATTGGGAATTCAACCCAGATACCTTATTTTACTTAACTACTACCTTCAATCACATCCTCTCCATGACATTACTACTACACCTCACAATCCACTACATACCTTCTCACATGTAGTACTAGTTTACAACTACTGGAGAAACGACAATCAAGGGAGTAAAATCACATAATAAGAATTGTCGATCTTAATGTTATATTATAACCCATTACTATCATGTCAAAATATTCTACTTTATCACAACATATTTTAATTTCCCATACGTACATCCCCACTACCTTCGAATATATATACACCAATGAGTCTCTACCCATAACTTATTAACTAATCTACCACTTTCAATTCATAACCAATAAATTATTTCTATAACCACAATAACTATCCACTCTGAGCTCTATCCCTATTTTGAATAAACAACAATCATAGCCAATAACCTCCTTCACAGACTACCATACAATCTACAAATATTTCTACAACATTGGCCGACCCACCCCTCAGTCAAGGGTTATACAACTAAAACTACTTATTTATGTAAAAGTCACCCTCACTCTAACTTTTAGACCTGTGACTTCATATAACTAACTTCTGTACCATTTTACTACCAATAGGCCATGACCCATTAACATATACTACTACTCGGGTAGAAATACTATTCCAACATTTTGTCACATATCTTTTCCCTTAAGTATGACATTCATAACAAGGATTTTGAAAAGGACTAAGCACACTTCGTACCTCAGGTTGAAAAGTTCAATTTTATTAACATAGAGGTATACGCTCGAATCAATGCACTTTAAAGCACTAATGGACTCTTTTCAAGTCCTTGTGCTATCTCAAAACTTCATAGATAACTCAATAAAAAAGGACCACATTATTGGGGATTTAAAATCTTGGACTTGTATCGCCTCGCCAGTAAGGCCTGACCTATAAAATTAGATCAAGGAAGGAATTTGGATAACTTTCTTATGGACGACACTATAGCACGAACTAGAGTATGAGCCAACGGAAACAACTCCTAAATGTCTGGTAGCCTCCTGATTAGAAGTATGGTGCACATCATACCTATAACCAAGACTCTACTAGAAACGACTTCATATACACCCTCGGACTATGTATCATGTTCTGATACCAACCTTGTCACGACCCAAATTAAGGCCTTAGCCGTGATGGGCATCTTAAACCTCGAAGGCTTGTCAGACCCCTTAGCATACTATCATAAGCAAAATCATACATAAATCAAAGTGTGGAAAATATAATAGTGTTCATTGGAAACTTATAATCTGAATTGTGTCAACAAGATATAGCAATACAACACTTCAACTACCATATACAAAGCCACCACTAAATACTAACTTTCTAGGCCCAAACAAAGCCTCCAGCTGGACCATACACTAAAAAACTCAACATATAAATAGATGACTTCCAAAAGATAGATGGCTCACAAATTCTATCAAATCCCAAGTGTTATATAGATGTGATAGACCATGGGACTTTACCGCATAACCAAAAATATAGGGGAAAATATAGGGGATCAATTCACAGAGGTACTAGGACGTAGATTAATCCAAAAATAAAATATACTTTTACACAACATAGGTGAGAGCATTTCATAAAAGCATGCCAGCATAAAAAAATTGAAAATACATGACCATAATTAAATGAGCTTCCAAAACATTTTTTAGAAATCATGACTCAACTCTTTGTCTTACTTCTGAGATAGATGATACACCCTATATTTCTACAATTCCATGGGCTATATGGATTCTTCCATTGACTTGATGGCCAAGCCACCTATCCAAGTTGGACATAAGGAATGGAGTCTCTATTTTCTACTATGCTATAAGACCGTCTGTAATACCCTGCATATTTTGACATAGAAATCAAACCATTGTTCTTACATATCTAAACCATAATTCCATGATTTAATTTTGAATTCATGTGTCATGATCTTTATCCTAATGTGGAAAGTATTTTCAAAATGAATGATATTCATAGGAATCATGTAATACCCAATTGTTGTAAGGCTCTTTTGGTATATCTAAAATTACCTTTAGGACCCCCGCAGTGATGGTAGAACTTGTGTTGATATTGTGGGAGGTGTTGAGGGTATTTTAAAACCTCAAAATTAAGTAGGCGTCACAAAGTAGGTCCTAGGTTATCGCTAGGCATTGCATTTCCATTGCCTACCTTCACTAGGAAGGTTAGGTAATGGCTTAGGCGGTGCCCACCATGGGTTAGTCCATGGGCTAGGTGCCGCCTAACGTATGTTAGGAAATGGGTTAGTTGCCGCCCAACCTAAGTTAGGTTATTGGCTGGGCGTCTCCCACTTGATGTTTTGCAGCTTAGGGGCTCTATTTTTGTGTTTCTTCAAGGGCAACCAAGTCTTTTATATTCCATACACATCCCTAAATATATTTACACGAAATAAAAGTCCCTAAATACATTTTAACACTATCACTTCCCTAGTTCATTTTTATAGAACACAAGAGGAGAAAAACAACCTTGGGTTTGAACTTTTAAGATTAAAGGGTCAATTTTCTTCATGATTTCTTCATCATTAAGGTATGTTGGATTATCATAAATATTTTAGGCATATTGAAATCATTTTTAGCAAGTTTTAAAGATATGAAATCATGTTTTACAAAGATATTTGAGAACACTTTAACGTATATGCTTTGTGAACCCATGTAGATGACATAATTTTTTTCTTTAGACCTTATTAAAAAATTAAAACAATGTTCACGTATATGTATGTATTTCAGTTTTGCAAATTGAATTGATAGCATGAATAATTAACTCCCCTTTCTTGTTATGATATTTCTTATCTACATGTTGTGGATTATGTAATGGGACATTTGGAACCATGAGATGAAGTTTTTAGATTGTTTTCAAAATTGTTATTTGTTAAGATTTGAGGAGAGTATGTGTTTTTGTTAACAAATATTCGATGTGTTAATCGAAAGAATTGCATGAATTTTTTTGAGAAATAGACCATCATGTGTTGACGTATTAAAAAGGGGGAATCTTTACATAAGTTTGAACATGTTTTGAAATAAGGACTCCCTTGCATTATTTAAATATTTTTAGAGGTCAAATGATTGAGTTGGTTGAAAAATCTAAAGCAGAACATTACATGGCTAAGAAATATGACTTGTAAGTCTTGGTACGATGATACCAAAATAGAAAATTCCATGAAAGACTCAGAACAGAACAAAAATATAGATTTTTACTCAGATTTTCAAAATTTGATTTCAGAAAGATGCATGGTTAGAAAAGACTAACAATAGGCTTAAAGAGAGGTAAGTGGTTACCCAAAGAAATATTTTAAGTGTAACGGCTCATCACTATAAATCGTGTTGTGCCGATACATGTTTATTATGTCCCAAAGAGGGATTATAGCTAGCCTAGTGCCCTGAGGCATATTAGAATAAAAAATTCTAACCTTTGCAACAAATATGGGTTGGGGGCTTGGCCGTTGAGTTAAGTGAGGACTCCATATAGCCTGTGTGGTCATAGAAATATAGGGTGTACCATCTAGCTCAGAAGTAAGACAAAGAGTTGAGTCATGATTTACCAAATTATTTTAAAGCTTATTGAATATGCCCATGTGTTTTCAAATTTTTTATAATGACATATATTTTTATGAAATTCTCTCACTTATGTTATATATCAGTATTTTGTTTTTTTGATTGTTCTGCATACTAGTACACTTTGTATTAACCCTCTATATTTCAGGATCTGAGGCTCAACCCCGTGGTCCTTTTGAGTAGATCATTATCAGACGTTCGAAGTTAGTGAGCCTCTCTTATTTTTGGAAGGCCTTATTCTTTGTGATGTTTTTCATTTGGTTCTAGTCTATGGTCAGATCAGGGGCCTTGTCCCAGTTCAGATAGATGTTGTTTTTTAGTTTTCAGTAAAGATTTTGCAGACTCTTATTAAAAAGTTTTGGGTCTTGTTTAACTTATGACTGTGTTGTTTATTTGATAAAATTAGATGACCATTTTTCTGTTTTCTCCGCGTTTTTTAGTTATGAATTATGCATATGAATGCCAGTTATAGGGGCTCTCAGGCCTTTATGGTTCCAAAGGCCCATCACGGCTAGAGCCTCGATTTGGGTCTTGACAAACTTGGTATCAGAGCACAGATCATAGTCCTAGGATGTGTGTGAAATCGCATCAAGTATAGTCCTATTTAAGGGTATGTAACATGCCACACTTATAAGGAGAAAACGACTAGGCATTTAGGAATATTTTACTTTTCTTCATGTTCTAGATTATGCCATTGTGTTGTCCATTTAGAGGTTATCCAAATTCCTTCTGTACTCTAATTTTATTAGCTAGGTCTCATTGTCGAGTTGATTCAAGTGTAGAAGCTTAGAGTCTAAATGGCGTGTCCTTTCTAATTGAGTCATAAAAGATTTTGGAATAGTACAAGGACTTAAGAGGAGTCCGTTAGTGCTTTAAGGCATATTTATTTGAGTGTACACTTTATCATGATAAAATAATGCTTTTCAGCCTGAGTATGAAGTGTATTCAGTCCCTTTTCTAAAATCCTTGTTATAGATGTCATGCTTAAGGGTAATGAGATATAGAAGAATGTTGGAACAAGATTTCCACTCGAGTAGTAGTGTGTGATAAATTGTCATAACCTATGTGCTGTAAGATGGTCACGAAGTTAGTGATATGAGGTCATAAGCTTAGAAGTCAGAAGGAGGGTGACTTATGTGTAAAGAATCTAGTTTAGCTATATAACCATTAATTGAGGGATGGGTTTTCATCCTATAGTGATAGACTAGTATGGTAGCAATATTTGTAAATTGTATGGTAGTTTATGAAAGAAGTGGCTGGCTATGATTATTATTTATTCAAAATAAGAAAGGATTTCAGAATGAATAGTTATGATGGTTAGAAAAATCAATTACAGGTTGTGAATGGAAAGGGGTAGTTTAGTCAATAAGTTATGGGTAGAGACTCATTGGTGTAAAGGGAAATTGAAGGTAGAGTAAATGTATGCATGGGTAAGTAAATCTGATTTGAGGAAGTAAAATAGGTTGATAAGATTGTAATGGGATATAATATAAGATTAAGATCGACTATCCCTATTATGTGACTTTACCCTCTTGATTCTCTTTTCTCTAGTCGTTGTAAGCTAGTACTACATATGAGAAGGTATGTAGTAGATTTTGAGTTGTAGTAGTAATGTTGTGGAGAGGATGAACTTATGGGCCATAGTGAAGTGAAATAAGAGACTTAGGTTGATATTTCTATTCTATTGATCAGTATAGTCTATGGAAAGCTCCTTATGATTGGTATTTTTAGATAGTAGGCTTGAAATTTAGATGTGGATTATAGTGGTGAGAATTGTAGCTTAAGTTTAATGATGCATGTTTTGTGGGAATGAATTAGCGGGCTTAATGTGAGGTGTGAAATCACCTAGGTTGGCAACTTGTAGAATAAGGAGTGGGAAATTGTGATATATATAAATATGTATATATATAGTCATGAGTATTAGTGTTTAAAATGATGAATTGTGGTTGAGTCATTAAGTAGATAAGGGAGTAAGTATGAGTGTCATATGTACCTAGATTTGATTCTCGAATCTTGTAGTATGGAGAAGTCTGTAAGTTGTTGTATAGTTTTATTTAGAGTTGAATTAAGGAAAAATCGGTACGTAATATGCACTTTTAGAACTGTTTTAAAAATTTTGTTAAGTTGTAAGTTTTTTGATAAGAGGTGTGATGTTAGAATCCTAAGAGGTTGAAGATAGAGCAGTAAGTGTTAAGAAGCATGGATGTCCAGGCCCATGATAATGTTAGTCATAAGTGATAACTTTAGGGGTTGGAGAAAGTTATGATTAGTGTCCCTGAAGGGGGAGGTCCTAAAAAGAAATTTGTGTGTTTTTATTAAAATTACTGAGAGGAGTTGTGTGCATATGTATACTGAACCCCCATTGTGTTGAGGGTTATGGTTATATATTTGATGAGGGGATATAAAAACAGGTCTAGGATTGTGACTTTGATTTAAGAGGGAGATGGTGAATTATGCTAGTTCCCAAATTTTCTCAGTGCGGAAAGTTATGGAGAGGAGTCATGATAAACCTATTCCTAGTCAAGCATACTCCTTCTACTTCACTTTAAAAGATTATTCTGCCATTGTGTTATGTATTAAAGTCCTACCTATGTCTAAGGTCTAAGTTCTCTATAATACTCATGTAATGTTCCGACCTCTAAGAAGCAATAATGTGTCAGTAAATCCAGTCTTTCATGTACTCAAGCTCTATCTTATGATGTTCGTGATCCATAAATCTGTGTCCCAAATTATGCTTGGTTATAAGGAACTATGTTTCAAATGTTACTAATTCATTTATGTCAGGATTAGCCAAAATGATAACATTGTGCGAACTCATGACTATTTTTGCTCTAAAAATAAGAAGTGATAGCTTCGAGTAGAAGTCCTTGTCTTAATCGTTGACTTTAAGAATTCCAAACTTATGTTATATGACTCGTGATGTAAGTGCTCATGTTTGTCACTATGGTATGTCCTAAGCACTCATGTTGTGTTGTGTTTATGCTGAAAAACTCTCGACTTATGATCCAGACACTTGAGATATGAAGTATTTCATGCCTATCATATCGTATCTATAGACACGTGATTTTTAACCCTCCCCGAGTGTAATATATATATTTTTCGATATTAAATATTTATATTTGATTCGATATTATTTTAATTATTATTTTATTTTTAATAAAATTTTAGTTCAAAAAAATAAATAACTAAATGAAGTTACTTTTAGGATATTATTTTATTTTATTCCTATTTAAAAAAATAATACAATTTTTTTTTTTTAAAAAAATATGTTTCTTTTTAAATAAATAAGTTAGTAGTTTTTGTACTATCTTAATTATATTTATTTTTGAATATTTTTAAACTTTTATTATACTTTCTTAAATATAAAAAATAATTAGTTATTATTATATTATTTTTTACTATTATTATTATTATTATTTTATTTATTATTTTTATTTATTATTATTATCTTCTTTTAAAAAAAAATTAAATTTAAATTTTAAATCTTATCCTATCCTAACCTATCCCAACCACCCCCTAATTTTCCTCCAACTCACTCAACTTCTCAACCCCTACACTCTATATATTACACACAATACTATTACTATACTTAGGGAAACACACGGCCAAAAACACAAAAGAAAGGGGAAACCAAAAAAAATCCAAAAGAAGATCAAAAGTAGAAAAAGGGAACATTTTCTTCTTTCTTTAGTCAACCAAAAGAATAGAAACCAAAAATATATTCCCTCCCATTCGTGGGCAGAAAACAATAAAAAAAAAAAAAAAAAAAAAAAAAAGAATAACATTTTGTGGACAAAAAACTATGAAAAAGAAAAAGACAAGAAAAAAAAAAAAGCAAAGAACAGGAGAGGAAACAAAAAGGAGTAGAGAAACAAAAGAAACAAAAAGAGACTTCTGTGATTTTAGAGACAAAATTCGGTTCCTTTCGAGTTTTCGATGACGTTGTTCATGCTTCTCTTTCAACTAAGTTCATTGTACAGGTTCTTATTCAATCTTATATTATAATTTTATAAGTTTTATTGTGAATCGAAGTTTGAATGGAGTTGTTTAAATGATTTCATGCCGGAATAAAGTTCATTCTATCATATTCATATATATATATATATATATATCCGAAATCATTTTAATTTAGTTGATAAATATGTTGTATGCTTAGATATTGCGATGGTTTTACTTTAATGCTATTTAAAAATTTGATGATATGTTTAGTTGATCCAAAATAATTCTTAAAAGCATAATTTAATTTTTTTTGTTCGTCATTTTTCCGTCATGCATCTAAATGTTTGTTAATTAAAGTTTCTCATTTCTTAGTATATATGTGTCCACATGTTTTGCCAAGGTGGAATTTTTTTTAGTTTTTATTTTCATAGTGTGTATATTTTTTTTTAGAACCTATTAAGTAGCAGTGAATAGATAGTAGAATGAATTGCATGAAAATAATAATATATACATAGTAAAAGGAATTGCATGAAAATAATAATACATGCATAGCAAAATGGGTTGCAGGAAAATAAGTATATAAATAGTATAAGTAGTAGTATCCGTGTGGAATTCCAGTAACATTTTTCATATACTAAAATAATTCTAATATCTTTTTTCTTTCTTTTCTTTTATTTCTATGTATGTTGCTTTTTGTAAACTCGTCATGTCTTCTTTTCTTTTTATTAGTTTGGATTGAATGTATTGTTCTCGATAAATATAAGATAGATCTAGGAAATTGACGTTTGCTAGAAAGGTTTAGGGTTTAAAACATAAATTTAAGGCCGAAGTGATTTCGTATTAATTAACTAGAAGTATAGTATAGGATAAGACAAGTTACAAAATTATTTAAGATCTTCCGTTAATAAAAAAGAAAAGAGAGGAAAATCCATTCGTGAGGGAATAAGGTGAGTTGTGGAATAATTCAAAACTTGTCTTAAAATAAAGAGTAAAAAAAAATGATCTTTAATTTTCAAGAGACGAAACAATTGTCTTTAACGCTAGGCAAATTTTAGATGTGTTTTAAAATGTCCGTCTCTATTAAGAATGCGGCGAACGCATCTTTTTTAGACATTTAAAATAATTCAAGGATGCAATAGTTCATCTTGACAAACATTTTCTACAATTAACTTTCACCGATTTATTTACTATAAGATAATAGACATGTTTTTTGGTATATAAAAAATGAACAAACCTAGGCCCAAGCATAATTTATCAAAATAGTTTTAGTTAAGGTAAGTCAATAAAAGCGACCATGCTAGAACCACGGGTCTCGAGGGGTGCCTCACACCTTTCCCTCGGTCAACAGAATTCTTTACCCGGTTTTCTGTTTTTGCAGACCAACAAAGAGTCATTTCCTTTTGATTAGGGATTCAAAAAGGTGACTTGGAACACCATAACTCAATTCCAAGTGGCGACTCTGTAAATCAATTAATCCCCATTGAATACCGTCACTTTAATTTGAAAAACCCTTCGCTTCGATCTCCTCGAGCGAAAAAGGGGTGTGACAATATCTTCACCTCATAACCAATCTTGAGCAGTGCAATAAGTATATGTTATAATCTAACAGTGTTACTCCCATTTATGATGTTTGTGCTCGGGTCCCTAAAAACCCTCCATATGTTAGTATGATGGTGGTTGTGGAAGCATAGTAATGTGTTATGTTGAGGAGTAGAGGTTCTTGAAGGTGAAAACTTTTATGTGATTTCTAGAGCTAAGGCTATTGGAGAAGGGGGAAGAAGAAAATGAACTTTTGTTATTTGAAATAGTTAGGTAGGAGATATGTGGCAAAAAATTTTGTGAGATTGATTAAATTTGCTAGTCTTAGTGGGGGGATCCACGAAGTGAGTGTAGTAATGATAGGTTTGAATGTAGTGATTGATGAAAACACAAACTGATGTGTTACGTGGTTGTTATTCCGTGATTTAAAACTCAAGCGTATTTGAGGTTAGTGATAAGATAAAGTAATTTTCTTAATGAGATGCAGAGTACAGGGTCCCATGGCTTAAGTTAACACCACTTTTCTCCTAGTTAGACTGCAATATAGAAGCATTATGTTGTGGAACTCAAACTCTTGTGGTTAGATGTGTGATAGGAGGATTATAAGTTGAAAAGTATGAAGTATGCTATTTATTGTTTAGGGCATAGACGAGTAGTGTCTCTAAGTTTAAGTCTATTCATTGTTCCTTGTAAGGTAGAGAATTCTTCTAATCCTATGTCCCATGAAAACCTTATTTCATGATTAGTACTGATGTAAAATTAGTCCTAATAAACTCATACCATATGTTGTGATGATTATGATCCTTAGAATTCTTGTGCCAGGTCATCTTTATGTCAATTCTTATTACTCACGCTTGCTTAGACATTTCACTTGGGTTTATCATGAAGCTCTTTGATTCCTTTGCATATTTTATTAAGGAAAAATGCTCAACAAGTCATTACATTTCTTATTTCATACTTTTAGATCTTCAACAAGTCAATACCCATCATTCGGGGATGAATGATACCAAGGGGAGATAATGTAACACCCCGTGTATTTCAAGATAGAAATTGAACTGTCATTCTTACATGTGTAAACCAGAATTCCATGATTTAAGTTTGAATTTATGTATCATGATCTTTATCCTAGTGTGGGAAGTATTTTCGAAATGAAAGGTGTTCATAGGAATTATGTAACACCCCGTGGTTGTAACGCTCTTTTGGTATGTCTAAAATAACCTTTAGGACCCCTGTAGTGATGGTAGATCTTGTATTGATGTTGTTGGAGATGTTGGGTATGTTTTCAGACCTCAAAAGTAAGTAGGCATCAAAACGTAGAGCCTAGGGGATGGCTAGGTATTGCATTCCCATTGCCTACCTTCACAAGGAAGGTTTGCCAATGGGTTAGGCGCCGCCCATCTTGGGTTGGGTCGTGGGCTATGAGCCGCCCAACCCAAGTTAGGCTATTTGCTGGGCGCCGCCCACTTGATGTTTCATGGCTTAGGTTATTCGTTTTAAGTTATTTCAAGGGCAACCAAGTCTTTTTATGTTCCATAACCATCCCTAAACATATTTATACGAAATCAAAGTCCATAAATACGTTTTAACATGATCAAACCCTAGTCCATCTTTCGTAAACACAACAGGATAAAAAAAACCTAGGGTTTGGACTTTTAGGCTTAAAGGATAAATTTTCTTCACAATTTCTTCGTCATTAAGGTACGTGGGGCTATCATAAACTATTTGGGCATATGAAATCATTTTTAGCAAGTATTAAAGCTATGAAATCATATTTTACGAAGGGATTTGAGAACACTTTAATGTATATGCTTTATGAACCCATGTAGATGACATAATGTTTTGATCTTTAGACCTTATTATGAAATTTAAACAATGTTCACATATATGTATGTATTTTCAATTTTGCAAATTGAATTGTTAGCATGAATAATTAACGCCCCTCTTTTTATGATATCCTCTTATTTCACATATTGTGGATTATGTAATGGCACGTTTGGACATAATTAATGGTTTTGGGTCTTGTTGAACCTTTGCTTATGTTGTTTAGTTGATAAAATCAGATGGCCATGTTTCCGTTTTATTTTCTGCATTTTAAAGTTATGAATTATACATATGATTGCTAGTTAGAGGGGCTCTCAGGCCTTCATGGTTTGGGATGCTCATTGCAGCTAGGGCCTCGATTCAAGTCGTGACACCATCACCAGTGTACAATCCATATTATAAGACATCATATACCCATATCGGCAAAACACGGTTTTGGGCTATGAGTTATCTGAACTGAAGCCTTCTTCGGGTAACCAACTAGCTTTCTTTAAGCACATTTCCAGTTCTTTAAAACCATGCTTCATGCATATAAAAATTCAATGATTATTTTGTTAAAGGCATATCATCATTGGATATCGTCATAACAAAACTTGCAAGTCATTTATATTATACCATATTGTATCCACCTTTCTTCTTCAAAAAATTCAAAAACATTTATATGACCACTAAAAGTTTTATCAAATCGCATGAGAGTTCTTATTTTTAAAAGCATATGTAAATTCATGCACATACTCTCTTTACAAATCTCTAACGCATGGTGGCCGATTTATTTATTCAACACATGCATTTTTTTCAGTTAAGACACAAGAGCCTTTAGACTAAGAAATACCTTTTTTAAAAATGTGCAAGTCAATAATAAATACTGGTCAAAGAGGCATTTTAAAACTCATGAATAATCATCATTCATAAATCATCCCAACATTAGTTATACATAAACCTCATGATCAAAAAGGGCTAAGAACTTATGCTGTCAAACAATTAACAATTCATGCCGTGCATTGACCATAAATTTCTTCATGGGGAAAAGAATTTCACAAGTTACATTCATAAATCAGTTTTCAAACTCAAATTACATATGCACGAGATTGTAAATCAAACGTATGGAAAAACCCCATGACAACTACATACTTTCATCAAATTGTGTTCATGATGCATGGTCCTAAATTATTTTCTTAAAACACATTACATATACACACATGTATAACTTTAAAGTTTGTTAAAATCATAAAATCTATGCCCATGAGATTTAGGATAGCCCATGTACCATAAGTCTCTAATACCATTTGTAGGGGGTGCGCGGATTTAATAGATCTAATAGATTCATTAGGTTTCTAGTGAATCTATTTTTATTTGTGCGTGGATATTTCTTAAATTTTGTTTCAATATCTTTTAATGATTTACTTTTTTCGTAAGATATATTCATTAATTATTTTATCCTGTAGTAATTACAGAGTTACAAATTTCTGTATAATAATTTATCCTATCTGTACTGTAATGTATATCTAATTCTAGATTTTCAATGTTATTTATTATCTTGTGTTGTTCTTCTCGTAGTGAGTTTTTTTAAATTATATAAACTATCACATGTACTTTTATCTAAATTTCTAAGGTTTTTTCTATCCATATTAATTTTTCTTTTAGGTTTTCCATTATTTTTCTAATTCGGTTTCTATAATTAATTTCATTATTTAGATTTTCTTGATTTTCTCTAGTTTTTCTAATATAGTCTAACATCTCTTAATCTGAATAATATCCTTCTGGGTAAATTTCTTCGTATAACTGTTCTAGCCAATTTATAGTTTCAATTTCGTAGTCTATTACTTTATCTAATATTATTTTCTTAATATCTATAATTTCTATGTTTTTAAGTATATATAAGATTAAAACTTTAAGATAATCTAAATGATCTATCTTTTAAAATTGGTTTTATTATAATATTTTGTAGTTGTTTGTTTTAGCCTTAGTAGTTTTTGCATATTTTTATTAAGAAATTCTATGTATTTTATATCTTTATTTTCCATGTATTTGTCTATATTTATTTTTATCTGTTTTTCTAGTAACTGTATGTTTCTTATATCTTTTTTTAAAAATTCTATGTAACTTATCATCGTAAGTATTTGTAAGAGTAGTTAGGTAGATATGGTATATAATTTACTCTAGTCATGTAATATTTACCAAAAGCTTTTTCTAATATGATTTTTCTTATATCTGCTACTTTTATATCTCTAAGTGCATACAAAATACGTATTTTAAATTTATCTACCATCACATCAGATAAATAATCATTTATTTTCATAAAATTGCTTTTTTCAAAATATTCCCTTCAACCATGTACATAACAAAATATGGTCATCTTAGATTACTATATACTAGATTATTCTTAAATAATATGTTCTTCGGTCACTATTAACATGGTAATCCGGATACTTTTTCCCTTAAACAATGCCTCTACTCTGGTTACTCCCCGCCACGGCTTCTTGCCTCATTGGTTTCACCTTTAGGATGGCATAATCCTTAGGGATCTTTCTCCGTTTCCTCTTTGTTAATAAACTTCTTAACATATTATTCTTCGAATAATTCTACTATAAAGTAACTAATATGAATTTATTTTATCATATCATGATTGTTGGGAATTATGAATTTAGCTATTCATAATTATAAATAAATATACCTGTTTGGGTAGTTTTGATATTTCTGAGTTTTGTTCTTCCATAGCTTTTTCCATTGAAATATGTTTATTTAATTAACTGAGTAAAATATTTGTTGTGGAGTGGAGAGAATCTTTGCTTCAACGCATGAAGGCTTGCTTTTGCAATGCCTTCTGCTTTCTTTATTTATAGAACGAAAAGAAACTTTACAATCAATAATCTTCACACGTTTTTTAAAATTGTAAAACTTAAAATCTTAAAAAGTCAAAAAAAAAAGGGCTAAGGGGCTAGGCTACTATGCTACCTACCCTAAAAATCTAAGAAAGGTCAAAATTTACATAAATGTTCTACATAATTGCTAACTTATAATCTTATCGTAAGACTAAATAAATGGTCCAAATATCTTGTCTTCCGTTGATTTCGTTTGTCGTATCTGCTATATCTCCATTATTGCTCCTTATCTTATCTTTCCAGCTGTCATTTTGTCTTCTTGATTTTTATTCTAGATGTACTTCTGGAATAATATTATCTTCTCCATTACATCTTGAACATTGATGATCTGGGTATTTGTGTCCAATTATTTTACAATATCTTGTTAGTAGTCCGTCTGAAATAAATCCTTTTTTAATTGCTCTTGCGGTAGATTATTTTTTTGGGTTGAGTAGCGTCATTATCCATTGTCTGACGTCTTCCATATCTGCTTGTCGTAGCTCTTTTGAATTTGAGTAAATCATTTGATGATCTCTCGAATAATAGCTCCATATTGGGTTTCATTAGTATAATTATTTGCTAGTTCTTGAATGATCGTAGCTAGTCCGATAAGTCGTTTATTTGCATAGAAGTCCGGTATCTCGATTCTGGGTATCTCCGGTTGTTGTGTAATATCTTCTGGTATAATCATATCTCTTGTTAGTCCTATCTTTACAACTTGTATAACTGGTTTTATTTCATCATATAGTATCTCTGCCGGTGCAGTATAACACTTTATATAAAATAAATTTCCTTTTGTTATCCTTTTGTAGGTAGTGAATATCTTGTATAATTCTTCCATAGCTGTCAGTTCTTCTCCGTCTTGGGTATATATGGTGTTTAATAGTCCATAGTCAAAACAGGTTTTAACTAGGCTTGGGTTAGTTTTGGGTAGTGCAATTAGTTTGTTATATCCTTGTAATTTTTGGGTTATATAGTTGGTGTTTGGTTCTTTGATGTTTGTAGCTCTGGGGTTATGGTTTAGAAAGGTTTGTACTCTGTATATATTTTCTATGTATTTCTGGGCGGTGTAGTTGTAAACTTTTTTGTCTTGGTTTAGGCTATCTCAGTATGTGTTAACTTGTGGGGGTATGAATAAGTGGTCTTTTTGTGTTTTTGGTGTAAATGGTTTTTCAAATATTTTATTCATATTTATATTCTGGTATCTTTGTCGATTAACTCCTTTGCTTGTACCTGCAGAAGTAGATTGATAAATGTTATGGGTTTTATGGAGTGTCCCAACGTCTCCTTCTAGCTCTGGAACTTTAATGTCTTCTGATCGACATAGCTCTGCACACTGCTAAGTTAGCTGATTTGTAGCTATAGACTTCAGTTTATCTTCATTAGTCTTTAGCTTTTCTATCTCATTACCCATACTGTCCACTTTCATTGAAAGCGTAGTTAGGGTTTTAAGTATTTTTTCTAGAGTATTTTCTTCTATTATTTCAGTCTGTGTAGCTTTGTCTTGATATGTAATCTGCAATAACATTTTTGTTAGTACTGATCACTTCAATTGTAAATGTGAAATTTAATATATTCAAAACTAGTCTCCGAATCTCTTTTGTTGTAACTGAATTTTGTATTTTCTTTGTTAACCACCAGCGTACCTGTGTATTATCTGTTCGTACAATAAATTTGTTATATACAATATATGGCTCAAATGCTAATAAACATTTATATAATGAACATAATTCTTTCCTATTTATTTCCCATTTTATTTCTGTCTCATTGAACGTACCTGAGTAGTATCTACAATGGTGTTCTATTTTTTCTGCTTCATATCGATATTTAAGTACTCCTCCGTAACTATATTCACTAGCATCTGCTTCTACTATATATATAAATTTTCTATTTTCATCTGGAAATTGTAATTTTGGTAATTCTTTACAAAATAATTTTATTTTTTGAACTTGTTTTTTTATCTTCTTCATTATAGTTATATTCTACATTCTTTTTTAATTTTTTCTGTAGTGGTTTTAAAGTTTCTGCTAATTTTGGAATATACTCTCTTACTTGGTTTACTAATCCTAAAAATGATTGTAATTTCTTTTTTGTATCTAATTCTTCTTTCGAATTTATTATTTTTTGTACTATATGTTGTTGCATTTTTACTCCACTTTTATCTATTTGTATTCCTAAAAATTCTATCTGATTTTTCATAATTTCAGTTTTCTTTTCGCTTAGACTTATTCCCGATTTTTCTATTATATCTGTAAACTGTTCTAATAATTTTAAATGTTCTTCTTTGGTTTTTGTATATAATAATATATCATCTATGTATACTATGCAATTAGATAATTGTTTAAAATAATTATCCATAAAATGTTGATATCTACCTGGTGCATTTTTATATCCAAATGGTAATACGTTCCACTCATAAAATCCTTGTGGTACCGTAAATGCGGTTAATTCTTTAGATTCTTCTTCTAGCTTTAGGTGGTAAAATCCTGATTTACAATCGAATTTGCTAAAATAATTATATCCTTGTATTTGTCTTATTTTTAATATCTTATTTGGTATTGGATAATTATATGTTATAGTTTTTGCATTTAAATTTCTATAATCAATTACCATCCTACTTTTTCCTCTTTTTTGTTCACTATGTTTATTTACTATAAATGCTGGACTATTATGTTTACTATTACTTTTTTGTATATATTGTTTTTCTAATAATTCACCTATGTGCATTTTAAATTCTTTTAAATCGTTAAAATTATATGTTAATGGTTTTTGGGTTACCGCTACTGAATAATTTGCACTTATTATAAATTTAAATTTTTGATATATTAGATTTCCTTTTACGGCAGTTATTATGCTTTTTTCTATAGGTTTTATAATTCTATCATCTGTTAAATATAATTCTATTGGCGTATCTATTCCTTCTCTAAAACATGCTTTTATTAATATCTCTGTACCTCCAAGGTGTACATATTTTATTGGATCTCCTTTACTTTTTATATCATTTATTTCTTTATTAATTATTCTTTTTGTTACTAGTGGTATACTAGCTTTTCCTTTTGCATATCTGCAGTCTATTACATGTTCTTTTTGGCATACTACATAATATTCATCCTTTTTCCTAGTAAAAATATTTTTTATTGTTGGTATTTTAAATATTTTCTCTACACTTAGATCTAATTCTTTTCCTTTTATTTCATCAAATATATTACTGTCAAATATTATTTTTTGTTCCGTTCCTTCATCATTTAAATATTCTTCCTTTGTTATTATTTTTATATCTTCTTCAGTCATTTGATTCATCTATTTCACTATCTATTTCATTATCTGTTTTGTTTTCTGAAATTTCATATATAATATCTTCACTTTCTAATTCATAATCTATATAATCTATCTGCATATATTCTGTATTATCTATTTTTATTTCTGATATTTGTTTATTTTTTGGATTTTTAGGTAATTTACAATCTCTAGCTAAATGTCCTAACTTTCCACAGTTATAACAAGTACATTCTTTTATAGATTTCTTCTTTCTATATGGTCTTTTATGTTTATAATTTTTTACATAATATCTTTTTCTTAGTTTCTTATATTTATATTTTGATTTTTTATATTTTTTATATTTCTTATGTCTTTTTCTTTTCTTATAATATCTTTCTTCAAATCCAAATTGGGGTGCTATTTTATTTTTGCAACGTGCTAAATTTCTTATTAATGTTTTTTCCATTTTAATTCTTCTCTATATTTTTCACATAAGTTTCTATACCATTGTTGTAAAAATTTTATTCTTGCTCCTAACGTATCTACTATTTTTGCTTCTTCCCAACTTTTTATTATTTTCGAACTAAATGGCTTGGGTAATTTATTAAAATATAATTTTCTTATCTCTTTACTTTCTTCTATACTATATGCTCCTTTGTAATAATATTCTTTAAATGCGCAAGTATATTCATCTATATAACACACATTACATATTGCTAATTTTAACATTAGATTTCTATTTGTATCTTTTTCTTCATTTTGTTCTTCTTCTATTGTTGTCGTACTACCAAATTCATCTTTTATAGCTGTTTCATATTTTTTTAATAATTCTATAGGTGTTAGTTTAGTTGTTGTCGATGATGTTCCTTCTATAGGTTTATTAGTTCTTAATACTTTTTTACTATTTTCAGTTAAATTTGAAAACCATAGTTTTACTGATCCTATTAGCGTTTTTTCTATATATTCCGGTGCATCTGTTATATTTATATTATTATCTAATAATTATTTTGTCATATATCCTATCCATTATTGTATTGTTTTTTCTGTATCTATTACACAGTCTAGGTCTAAAAAGTTATAATTTTTATTCACTATTTGTTTTGGTATCCATTTGTCATATTCATTATATTTTTTAAACTTATTCTTATAATATATAGGTTTTCTTATTTCTGTTGTTTTAGGTATTATATTTTCATTTTCTTTTTTATCAAGAGTATTTATTTCTGTGTGGGTATTTTCTAAGTTTTCCTCATTAATTTTTTGTTCTTCATTGATTTCTAAATTTTTTGTATTTGTTAATATTTCTGTATATGTTTCACTATCTTCGGACTCGTAATTATCTGTCTCTTCAATATCTATATTATTTATTTCTAATTCTTCGTTTTTTATTTCTAATTTTTCCTTAAATTGATTTATCTCATTCAGTAATTTCTATTCTCTATCTTTTTCTTCTTTTTCTTTTTGTCTTTGTTCATACAACTCTTTTAATATTGGTAGTTCTTTTTCTAATTCATCAATCCTACTATTTTTAGTTTCTTCTATTTTTCGTATTTCTTCCGTAGTTTGTTGTTTTATTTTTTCTATTTCCTTTTTCCTATCTATCTCTTCATTTTCTTTTTCTATTCTTACCATTGCTGTTAATTTATCTTCTAATTTTAATTCTTCTTTTTGTAACATTAGATATAAATGTTCACCTATTTTCTTATATCTTCGTCCTAGATTAGAAAATACTATTTTTATTTTTAATCCTTCGTAGTTTTCATATATTTTTTCATCTATTATAAATTCTTCTTTATTCATTTTATTGTGAATAGTTCATGTTGATATATATATATTCTAAACTATCTATTTGTGATTCTAATTTAGATATTTCATCTTTTTGTGTATTTATTGAATTTTTACTAACTCCAGCGAATATATTATAATGTAGTCTTTTTATTCTTATTTTTAATTCTTTACGTTTTTCAGAAATAATTTTTTTAATTCTTTGTATTGTTGTACTTTATTCATTTTAAATTATATTTATAATATCTTGGTGGATATCTAAATCTAATTTTATCATAATTAGGTGGTATGTGTTTCATTCTTCTAGATTTTAAATGGATTATTAGTTTTGATTCAATACTAGATATTAGTGTAATTAAGTAGGCTAATCTTTGTGGGTTTTCTTTTGTTTTATTTAGACTTATATATTCTGAATAATTACTAATTAAAGATTCTTTAATTTTTCTAAAAGCTTCTCTATTTTTAAATGGTCTTCGCATAATTAATTTAATAATTTATAGGTAAATCTAATAACTCTAACATAGGTTCTAACATATATATCACTTCCGTATTTATTTGAATTACTAGGCTCTGATACCATTTGTAGGGGGGTGCGCGGATTTAATAGATCTAATAGATTCACTAGGTTTTGAGGGGGAAAAGACCTAATTTCCCCTAAACTATTTAAACTAGAACTGGACACAATAATGTCACCTCGGTGAAGTCTAACTTGCAGTAGTTAATTCCCCCCAATGCGATGCGGTGAGTGTGAAGTTGGGAATAAGACTGCGACGCAGTGTTATTGGGGTGACCCACTAGATTCATGATCCAAACATGCCCCAAACCTTGCCCAAAAAATCCAAAACTCCCCTGAGACGTACTCCCTACTTCCCTAAACATGAATTGATTCAAAAACCAATGTCTCGAGGTCAGAAAGATCAAAATAAAAATCCTCTAAGTTTAGGGGTCTTGAAAATTTTTAAGTCCCCAACACTTAGTGAAATTTTCAAGCTTTAAGCCCTTCATGCATGCAACTAAGAGCTGAATAGAATCATGAATAATATAGGGTATTACAGTTTATCATGTTTACTCAGTCTTAATAGCGTGAGTAATAGTTGTAAAATTTAATATACTTTTCCTATTATTATCTATAGGTTAGTTATCCCACCAATATTTTATAGTACCAGCAAAATCATGATATAATCATAATAGCTGATTGTTTATATGTCATTTGTTAAGTTTATATGTCGTAATGGCCATTTCCATTTCATGTAGTTTATTATATATGTGATGTTCTACTAATCCATCTATATTCCATTTGGCAATTTCTCTTCTAGAATGTGAAGTATAAGATAAAAATTCATTTTCTTCATATTGGATATGTGGAAAAGTAGGCTTTTATAATAATTCTTTTGTACCGAATATTTAGAACACACTTTGTTAATTTCATTATCGTTCTTTTCCGATAAAGTTCTTATAAACTTATCATTTGAGACTTTTAATTCAAATTTTAATCTTTCTTTAATTTTTTTTCTAAAATATCATTTGTTACTTCAAAATTGGGAAATTTATCTTTTGAGAATTCTGGTAGTTTAATATTAGGTGAGTTTCCAGCTTTTTATCATGATGAGAAGAACTTGGTTTGTCTTTAAAAGTTGATTTATTCTCGATTTTGAGAATCTGTTTAAAAACCATATGTAGTAGTTGGTTTGTATAACTATTTTGTTAAAGTATTCAATTTATATCCTTATTTTTAAAATCACCTTTAGTATATACTATATTTAATTTAAAGGGTGAAGCTATAACAACTCTACCATCTACTGGTAAGCTAATTTCTTCTTTCGGAGGAATTATTGATTCTACTACTTTATCAATAGTAGATCATTTATTAACAAAATTTAACGATTCCTTTTGATCTAGTAATTTTATCCATTTAAAAAAATCAATATTACATCTAAATCTTTTCATATTATTACACCATTTTTCTTCAAAAGAATATATTTTTTAATGAATATCTTAATTTATACTATTCTCTTTTAATAGAATTTTCTAGGCTAGTCCATAATTTATCTAAATATTCAAAGTCAGGTAACATTTGATCTAACCAATAATAGAGAATCTTTTACACCTAGAATTTCACTAGCAGTGGGACTTATTGATTTATTCGTTTTTAAATTTGAAGATTCATATTCCACTTTGGGAAATGTTTTTAAGAAATTTACTCTTTTTAAATTTCTTTCAGTATCTTCGAATGTTATGTAATACCCCGTAAAAATCCTAGCTTGATCCAGCTCTTAGTTGCATGCTTAAGGGCCTTAAGGCTTGAAATTTTTACTAAGTGTTGGGGATTTAGTCATTT
Organism: Capsicum annuum; assembly: GCF_002878395.1. NCBI lineage: Eukaryota > Viridiplantae > Streptophyta > Magnoliopsida > Solanales > Solanaceae > Capsicum > Capsicum annuum. The sequence goes on along the minus strand of NC_061122.1, from coordinate 133,945,789 downwards.
TAAAGACTCTTAACTTCGAGGATTTTTAACTTGGTCTTCTCAGATTTGGAGAAAAGGAAATAAAATCTCATTCTCTTCTATAAATACTACCACTACTTTGGTAGAAAGGGGGTGAAAAAGTTAAAAAAAAAAAGCTATAAAGGTAAAAAGATCATTTTGAGCAAAATATTTATTTTTATTTAGTTTCATAGAGTTGGTCGGCTAATCAAATTTTTTGAGTTGTCGGTGATGTTTTTCGGTCGTGGTTGATTCCGATGAAGCTCATAGTCTCGTTTTGCTTCCCCAAAAAAAGAAAAAAATATCTCGAGTCTAAATGGACTTCTCTCCTATTGCATTTTGTAATGGGTCAATAAGGTTCAACTCTTTGAGTCAATTCTGAAGTTTAAACCCAAGGTCCACTACATGGAGTGTGGGTGCTAGAAGATAAACGAAGAAGGAAAATAGGTCAAAACCCATTGATGAGGTCACTAAGAGACTTGAAGAGTCTCGATTTTTATTATTGTCTTCTTTTTATTTATTCATTTAGTCATTTATTTATTAATTTGAGCCTCGAAGCCAACGTTGTATTTTAATACAGATTAGACAGATTTTAGGCCTCAAAGGTCCGAAAATTAGCTTAGGACAGGTTGTGGGCTGAAAGCCTAATATTTAGATTAGGACAAGTGCAAATGGGAAAAAAACCCAATTAGATTAAGACAAGGTCTATTGATTTGGGCCTAATGGCCTAAGTTTTTATTTTCTCCCCTTCCCCTTTTACATGCTTTGTTATTAATTTGTTTAGACTTAGTTAAAATCCCTAATAGGTTGTCCAAATCTATTTTACACTACTATTTTCCTAAAATCAATTACTTTTTAGCAATCAATCTTTCTTTTTGAAGTTAGTCAAAAGATATTTTCAAACAGCCCGGATAACCACAAGTTAGCGGATACTCTTCGTGCCTTAACAACCTTCCAAGAGTATTAATAGGAACCACTTACTTAGAATCTTCAAAATTAAATGATTTTTTTTGTTTTGGATCGTTTTAGAAACTTTCAAAGGTTTTCTTAAGTCGTTTTCAAATAAATTAAGTAGAGACTCTCAAAAGTCAAAATTTCCATAAAACACCTTCCACAGTCTTTTGAACGAGTAGAAGGATCTCACCCTTTACCTTTTAAGTCTTAGGATGTCGCCTTACTAACCCTCTTCTTGATCATAGTTAAATATTACCTTTTGAGTCTAAAGTTATTAGATGAAATCTAACCATCTTACTAAGATAAAACCTAGAAGCGTAGATCGATAGCTAAACTTCAAATTATTATTGTCTTTATTTTTTACTAGTACTACTCATCTTTTGGGGTAAATATCAATAATTTAGGTAAGAACATAACGTGTGCACCCATTAATTAAACTATTATATTTATGATAAAGCACTACATGCATGGGTATCAGCTCAAAACAACAATAGCAGTTCCCCTACCTCGTTAATCTGCCAGGGTTCCACAACCCCAGCTATAGGTTTTTTAGTCGCTCATGCTTATGAAGTAATCAAAAACACTCATGATTGAAAGCATAGATGTAATCACAATAATAAGAAGTAGAAGATCACACAATGGTGACTGAATTAATCAACTTAAGTCAATATAAGAGAATCCAAAGATCAAAATCTAATCTTGAAATCAAAATATGTTTGTGAATATCAAAAGAGCGTAACTCCTAATAAAAAATATATAAAGGGTATTTATAGTAAATGCGGAAACCCTAAAACCAAAGCCCGAATTAAATAAGAGAAAACAAGGTTGCTGGACACTTATTGCCTGCACTTGCACCCTGGCCCTGGGCGCATGTAGCACCAGGGTGGGCACAAGTGTAGGGTTCAAGTGTTAGGACCCAAAAATCCTGCAGGTCAACTCTCAGAAGTTTGGACTTCTGGAACTTTCTTTGCCCACTTGCAGTCCACATGTCCTACTTGCGGTCCACATATTGACTTAGTAAGTGGCGAGAGTCATCTTTTCAGTTCTTCAATTTTCGAACATGCTTTGACCACAATAAAGCTGGAAAGTGTACCAAACATCCATAATTGCTCCAATAAGTAGCCAAAAACACCTTTTTCATCTTTTTCATGAACTTAGCATCCAAAACATTATTTCCTATAAACATATCCAAAATGCATCATATCTAACAAAACAGCCTCAGAAACCTGCATGTTTTCCTTTTTTTTAAGCATTGAAAGTACTATATTTCTATAGCACATCAGTACCCTCAACTTAAAACATTTGCACATCCTCAGGAAACAAAACATAACAAAAAAAAATGATGCTTAACTAGAAGAATCTAAGCTATTCAACGCAGTCTGTCAACACTTTAAGCTCAAATCATAACACCTTCTCTGATCTCATTTTTTAAAATCAACTATGTATGAACATGAAGTACAACAACGTGACACAATGGGGTCAAGACATGAAATTACATTAGCAACAAATAACCACTCATATGTACAAGTTATACTATCCGAAACAAGAAAATAGCTAGTAATATGACTCAAATGCCCTCAGAATAAAGATGTCCCACTCACTCATATGAAATAATGCATGTTAATGCAGGGACATTCAAGAGACACTCACACTCAAATGAGAAGATCAAATCAATGTGCACAAAATACCATAGACTTTCCCTTATTTTCTGTACCTTAGCATTCAGACGGTCAAGTTAGGATCACTAAAGGGCTTTTCTTGGTTTGTAATGAAGGCTTGGGGCTGGTATGGTACATATAGACATATCAAGTCACTAAGCCTCCTTGGCTCTCCACTAACCTTGGGGTCTTACTTACTAGCCAATTTTATTTTTATTTTGCCCTTATTTCTCCCTTCTTATTCTTTAATGCACATTCTGGTTGGGTGTTGTCTTTTATTCTTTCTTTTTCACTTTTCCACATTTTTTTCTTTTTATTTTTATTTTACTTTTGATACCACACCCAACCTTACTAAATTTTTCTCTTATTTCACCTTTCTAAATACTTACTTTACACTATGCACCCCTATGATAGCCACCTTTAACTTAGACATTTTTCCTGAGTTGAGGTGAACAATGTCCAAGGAGGACTAAGCATAAAATAGATTCATTGTAATACAAATGGAAAGGTGAATAGGTGAAACAAGAAAAATAGGCTATAAGGCTTAAAATAGGGATCAAGGGATATAATTTCACACATGAAAGGTCATTTAGGCTAAAAGTGGACAAAAATAAAAAACAACTTATGATCATTTCCACACACACATAACACTGAGTTAATATTACAAGCTACTACATATCCAGTTCATATAATTATTAGCAAGTGATTATCATACCCCTGATACTAATGCCATAACATAATCCACAAAGTTCACACATATATACATTCACACGGTTATTAAACACCAATTTTTTAGGGGTATCATTTTTCTCAAAAAATTAATGAAAAATATGACTACTGCCCTAATTATTTTAAAATCTCCTAATTACATAAAAATAAAATACAATACTATTCAAATTATCCTAGACATGCCCGTTCTACAACCATACTATAGCCGATAGGAAAAAAAGCATGACAACAAAAACCCATAGCGGCATGATATGCCCACCCCCAACTAAAAAAAAATTGTGCACAGTCCTCAATGCACAAAAATAATACAAAATAAAGCAAAGTGATAACATATCTGGGATGCACTAAGCGCCCATATCGTGAGCATCCCTAGATGGGGACATGTAACCTGGCAGAGGCGGTGGTTATAGTGGAGCTCTACTAGATGAAGCAGTCGTTGCTATAGCTACATGAATCTACCTATTAATGAAAACAGTCTCCATCAAATCATGTTTTTCCTTATTTAATGGCCTGGTCATATCGCATATTAGGATCCTATAAGTCTCTAATGTGACCTCTCTTTGCCCCAATTTGACATAACCTGACCCTATTCCTTATGATAATGGGCATCCCATGTGTAACTAGAACTAGGCAACGCCCCCTGTTACCCAACCCAACCACCTATAACCAGCCTTAGGTGTGCTGAATTTCAAACATTTAACAAGATAACATATTTAACATAATTCGATAATATTTAATACATCATTAATAATATTTATTATCTTTGGATAAATAAATAAAACTAATAATGCATATAAATTATTTCTTTAATGTTCAATTACTATACGAACAAACAATCAATCTATTGGCGATCCATAAATGTCTTATAATAAAAAAATTTAATTTATCCATAACTGTTACATGGTTATAAACATCACGATCAATGAGTAATTTATCTTAAGTTAATAATTATTTTAGAATTATATATTTATAATATTTGACTACTTTGGCGAGTAATAAACCCCACTCATAGTTCTAAAATAATAAAAAAAAATAATGATATCATGCATACATAAATTACACTACACATTCCAGTGATTCTATAATTTTAAATGAATTATGGATGAAGAATAATTAAATATTCAATTCTTATGCACTACTATAAGTTATGTGGACATTGCATGATTTTAAGTTGAGGGTTGGGCTACTTGTGGTTGTTGATTTCCTCTTGGGGTTTTTGTTGTCGTGCCTCTTTTCCTCGGAGTCTTGTTCCTAGTTGAGCCGGTATGTTTAGGCTTATTGTGATTTGTTGTAAAATATTATAGTTGACAAGGAGAAATATAAGTACCTTCGGAAGTTAACATGTTTTTGCTAATTTTTGAACACCTCTCCAATGGTCTATTTTTTAACTGTGTGATATGCATTTATGTGTGATCACTGTGCATCTTGTTATGACATTAGTACTAGTGACATGATAACCATTGCTAAACAATTACATGAACCGAATGGGTAGTAGCTTGTGATGTACCTTTATGCCATACATGTGTGAGATACTACCTAGTCCCCATTGTGTATTAAATTTAGAACTTGCCTGATTGGTCTTGCTTTAGTTGTAGGATAGCAGTTAGGAAAGGATCATAGGCCGTTGTTTATATTAGTCTACTTTTAGCCTAAATGACCTTTCATGTATTAATAATATCCCTTGACATACTCCTGGTATGATGGAGATGGTGCACACATCTCTTTCTAGGGAGTATATCGACAATCTTGACAAAAGTGAGGTTAATCATGGATCATCAAGATAAGATTTCCAACCACCAAGCTCATGTTCATTCGACGATGCCATAGTAATAAGTAAAATAAAATAAAAGTCTACCTAATAAAAGAAAAATAAAAAAATAAATATTTACAAGTTTGAATTCAAGCAAGTAGGCTAAAATTCTAAACTAACTCAATACGCCAAATTATTCCCTGGCAACAGAGCCATTTTGAAAAACGCTCAACTTACATGTTAATTTAGTGCAAGGTGGTCGTCGTCAATATATTTACTCATCTTGGGAGTTGAGGTCGAATCCATGAGGAACAATATGAGTGGCAATTAAACTAATCACAAATTTCACGATTTATCAGACAAGTTGTAAACTACATTTTCATGGCCACTTGTTCCAAATTCACTTCTTTTGCTTTTATTGTCTTTGGTTTTCTTGCATCTTGACTGTCATGCATAATCAACGGGAAAACAATCAAAAATGAAAAAATTTGCTTAAGACCTTAGTATTTTTTATAGTTAAAAGCTTCAAATGTGTTGCATTAGCTCACACATCAAACCCATATAGCTCATGAGTGGTTAATAATGGTTAAACTATACATTCCCAAGTTAATGGTTTTAAATACATGATAAAGTTAGTTCCCATTCCTGGTATGGTTATACATATATGTTTGGTTTCTATGCATATGGTCGATTTACTTTGTTTTAGTGGTCGATATTATTTTATCCTTATCCTGAGTTAATGTTAGTGTTCACCTGCTAACTCATCTTTGAGAAGTTGTATCCCCACGTAAGGAAGGAACTGATCGTTCTACTCTTACTTCTTAGATATAGGATATTTGGGATCAACAATTGGTTTGAAGTGGTGAGCTTTTATCTTTTCCGAAAGGCTCCATTTCATGGATGTTATTTCATACTTTGGTTTATTTATTAATATTGTTTTTGTCCATGGTTGGGGGTATGTCCAAACTGGATTTTTGTATTCTTTTTGTTAGAGGTTTATATGGAATACTATGGGTTGGTATAAGTGGAATCGGTATTGGTATCAGCCTTAGTATTAGTATTCGTATTGGGGATGAAATGGGTTGACTATATTGTTGGATGTTCCATCCTCTTATATTTTGGGATTATATTAATTTATTATAGAACTCAAATATTTATGGTTTGTGGTTTGGTTTGGCTATTTTTTAGGTTTGGATGGTTGGACTCAGTTGGCTCTATCTCGATAATAGACCTATCCTAGAGACTATAATTTGGATAGTTACGCTATATTTTTATAATCTAGAATTTAGACAACTCAGGGAAGATAGATGAAGCTTGCATTTTGTAATGGGGGGTGGTCTCCAGTCCTAGGCAGACTTAGAAAACCCATTATGACAAGGCCCCAGGTCGTGTCGCGTCAAGTTTTTATCAAAGCTTTAGGTTTATGGTCAATTAGCAGTCCAATAAGCCATTTTTAGTGGAGTCTATTTTAGGGGTGTATGGCAAGACATACTCATAAGAGAGAGGCTACAAGGTATTTAGGGATTCTTCACTTTATTGGTATTCTATTTTTCAAGCTTGGAGTCTAAGTCCTAGAATTTTTTCTAATATTTGTTTGTTCACTTTTCAGATTATGCCTTGACGATCTGGAGCACAAGGAAATACTTTTTTCCATCTAGGGATGATGTTGATGAAGTATACCCTAAACCTAGAGTACACACTCGATCTCAGGGTCCTATCCTTAATTGTTCTCAAGTTCCCTCGGTTGCTACTAGTCCTCCTTAAGGTAAGATAACTAATACAAAATTCCCTCAATCGATTCATAGTATTTCTCAGTTGGTTACTGCTCAAGCTGAGGGAGTTAAATCTCGTGTTCTATTTACTGAGGCCACAAGGGTTGGCCAGTTCATGAATATGAATCTCCTATTTCTTGTATTGTGATAGCGGAAGAGGATCCTTAGTATTTCTTCAATGAAATGGAGAAGATATTTAGAAGTATGGAGGCTACTAATGTGGAAGGGGTTAAATTTACATCTTATCAGCTAAAAGACATTGCGTACCAATGGTATGATGAAAGGTATATGGTTAGGGCTGATGTGGAGGAGTTGTCTTTATGGGAGTCCTATTCTAATTCCTTCTTAAATTGCTTTTTTACTCAGGAGTAGAGAAAAGCGATGATGGATGAGTTTGTGAATCTTAATCAGGGAAAAATATCTATCAAGGGGTATGCCTTGGAATTTCATTAGTTATCAAGGTAGGCTCTTTATTTGGTGGGTGATATGAGTTAAAGGATGAGGAAGTTCACTTCTATACTATCTTAGGATTTGATCCTTGAAAGCAAAACTTCTTTGTTGATTAAGTATATGTATATTTTGAGGTTAGTTTTCCACATGCAATAGGTGGAAAATTAAAACAGAAAACAAGTAAAGTTTAGGGAAAAACAAGGTAAGAGGACCAGGTTCTCTCTATAGAGTCGTACTCAGCAATAGGGTGGTTGGGATGACAGCAAATGGCTGAAGAAAAAGTAAGGGATTTCTGCTTCCTTCTCAACAACTAGCGCACCTTACTCAAAGTAGTTGGGTAATAGGCGTCAGCAAGGTAGTGATAATTTCTTAGCACAATGTACCCAATCTCAGGAGAGTGGGGCATAGTAAGCTTATTTATATCCTCCTTGTTGATGTTATGGTAGTCTTCATTGTGGCTTTTATGATGAAAGGAGGGATAAATATTTTAAATATGGTCAACCATAAGTATGCTCAAAAATTATTTGATTGGTAATGATGCTTAGGGAGGATTCAAGACTCCAATTTCTTCATCTTCTGCTCTTGCACTTAGGGGTGCTGCTTCTTGATCTGCTCCTATTTTTTGTATAGGGATTGGATAGAATACGTTGTATGCTCTTTCTTCTCACTAAGTATCTAAGGCATAACCTGATATTGTTACTGGTATGTCACAACTTTTTTCTCGTGACATGTATTGTTTACTTGATCTAGGGTCCACACTTTCCTATTTGACCCTATATGTGGCTTTGTCTTTTGGTTTTGATCCTAAGGTTATTTCAGATCCTTTTTCTATTTCAACACTACTAGGTGACTCGATTATTTCTAAAAATGTCTATAGTGGGGGTGAGGTATCTGTAGGTAGCAAGTAGACCTTGATAGATCTGGTTGAGCTGGATATGGTGTATTTTGATGTTATTCTGAGGATAGATTGGTTACACTCTTTTTACGCATCCTTAGATTGTCGAACTTGTAAGGTTATCGTTAGGTTCACCATTGAATTTATTATAGATTGGGTGGGTGGTTCCCTAGATCTTAAGGGGAGGTTTAATTATTATCTTAGAGCTCGGAGATTAATCTCCAAAGGGTGTCTTTATCACTTGGTCCGAGTTAAAAATTCTAACTCGAATGGTGCTTTTTTTAACTCGATTTTAGGGTTAAATGAGTCTCCTGAGGTTTTTTTAGATGATCTTCCTAGTGTTTGTACAGATAGGGAAATCGAGTTTAGTATTGATTTGGTTCCAGATACTCGTCCAATAGCTATTCCTCTTTATAAAATTGCTCCAATTGAGTTGAGGGAACTCGAGGAGCAACTTAAGGATCTTATAGATAGGGTGTTTATGCATCCTAGTGTATCTCCATGGTGTGCACCAGTGTTGTTCGCAAATAAGATGGATGGTTCCCCTCGGATGTGCATTTACTAACAATAGTTTAATAAGGTAACAATCATAACAAGTATCCTCTTCAAAGTATTTATGACTTGTTTGATCAGTTGTAAGGTGCCAAGTTCTTTTCTAAGATAGTCCATTGGTCTGGGTAACATCAGCTTAAGATTAAGGAGGAGGATATCCCTAAGATGATTTTTCATAGTTGGTATGGTAACTTTTATTCTCTGTTAGGTCATTTGGCTTGACTAATGCACCGGTGGTATTTTAATGAATAGGTTTTTAGGTTGTTCTTGGATCATTTTGTCATTGTTTTATCAATGACATCTTGGTGTATTCTAAAAGTAAGGTAGATCATGCCAATCACCTCCGTGTGATGTTTTAGAGCTAGAAAGAACAATAGTTGTATGCCAAGTTCTCCAACTATGAGTTTTGGTTAAATGTTGTAACTTTCTTGGGTCATATTATTTCTAGTGAGGGGATAAGGGTGGAACCTCAAAAGGTGATTATGGTTAAAAGGTGTCCTAGACCCACAACTGCAATCGACATTTGGATTTTTTGGGTTTGCCTGGGTATTATTGGCGGTTTGTAGAAAGCTTTTCTTTGATAGCAACTCCTTTGACTAAGTTAACATAGAATAAGGTAAAATTTTCTTCCTAGAAAACGTGTGTAGGGAGTTTTGAGAAGCTTAATGATAAGCTAACTTTGTCTCTGGTTTTGATATTACCTTAAGGAATGGGACATTTTTGGTTTATTTTAATGCATTTAGGGTAGGACTTGGTTGCGTTTTTATATAGCATAGGAAGGTGATTTTTCCTTTGATTCTATGCAGTTAAAGGTGCATGAGTGAAATTATCCTACTTATGATTTGGATCTGTTAGAAGTGGTTTTTTCTTTGAAAATAGGGTGGCATTATTTGTATGGAGTGAACGCAGACATCTTGTCAAATCATAAGTAGAGTATGTGTTCAGTTAAAAGAAGCTAAATCTCAAGTAGAGGAGATGGTTACAACTTCTTAAGTACAACAATATAAGTTTTCACTATCATCCAGGTAAGGCTAATGTTCTTGTTGATGCTCTTAATAGGTTATCCATGGGGAGTTTAGCTTATGTGGAAAAGAAGAAGTGGGAATTGGTGAAGGATATTCACTACTTGGTTAATCTTGAAGTTTGTCTCTTGGACTCAAATAATGGTGGTGTGTTGGTAAAGAAAGCGGTTAGATCATTTATCAGTGCAGAGATTATGTAGAAGCAAATCCTAGATCCTATATGTAAGTTGGGCAAAAGGTAATGGTATTTAAGATCACTGGTGATGGCACTTTTTGATACCAAGGGAGGCTGTGTGTTCCTAATGTCGATGGGTTGCGACAAAGGATCTTGGACAAGGCACATAAATCATGCTATTTCTTTCATCCTGGTTCTACTAAGATGTATCATAATCTCAAAGAGATATAATGGTGGAATTGTATGAAAAGGGACGTGGCTGATTTTTGTGACAAAGTGTGTGGTGTATCAAAAAGTTAAAGTTAAGCACATGAGGCTTGAAAGATTGTAAAAAGTAATTGATTTGCCTAAGTGGAAATGGGAGTTGATCAATAAGGAATTCATTGCCTGTCTTTTTCTAACGTGGAACCAATTCGATTCAATTTGTGTCATCATAGATTGGATAACGAAGTTTTCCCACTTAGTTCCAATGAGGACTATCTTTTCAGCATAGGATTATGCAAAGTCTTATCTTCAGAAGGTTGTGAAGCAGCATGGGGTACCTGGTTTGATTATCTCTATTCACGGTACGCAATTGTCCTCTCATTTCTGGTGGTGTTTTTAAAAGGTATTGAGTACTATGGTGAGTTTTAGTACTTCTTCTCATCCTCAGACGGATAGGCAAGTCAAAAGGACGATTCAAACATTGGAGTATATGCTTCGTCCATTTGTGATTGATTATGGTGGCAATTGGGCTGAGTATTTACCTTTGATAAAGTTTGCGTACAATAATAGCTAACATTCTAGTATTGGTATGGACCATTTTGAGGCATTGTATGCTAGGAAGTGTAGATCTCCTATTAGATAGTTTGAGCTTGTTGAGGCAAACATGTTTTGTCCGAATTTGGTTTATTAGCCTACAAAAAAGATGAAGGTGATTCAGGAATGGCTTAAGGCTCCCAAAGTTGCGAAAAGTCCTATACAGATGTAAGGAGTAGAGATTTTTAGTTTGAGGTTAGGTATAAGGTATTCCAAAAGGTATCTCCCTTGAAGGGAGAAATGCAGTTTGTCAAGAAAGGGAAGCTCAGTCCTCGGTTTGTTGGTCCTTATGCAATTTTGTAGAAGGTTGGTAATATAGCTTATGAATTGTAGTTACCTTCTAGTTTGACTCCATTCATCCTATATTTCATGTCTCTTTGTTGAGAAATTGTCTTGCTGATCCTTCTTCAGTGTTACCCTTGGAGGGCATGGGTATCTTAGATTTTCTATCTTACAAAGAGGTCCCAGTTTAGACACTATATCGGTAGGTTTGTCAATTACAGATCAAGGTTGTAGCCTCGGTAAGGTTCTATGGTGGAACCAAAAGGTGGAAGAAGTTACATGGGAAGCAGAGGAGGAAATGAATTCTAAGTATCAGCATTTGTTTTCTGCTCCTGGGATTCATGCGGAAGGTATGTGTTCCTAAACACATCTTTATTTTCTAGTTTTTTAAGGAAATATTAATATTCTTGCATAAGTGTTTCCAAACATGGTTAAAGATTGTATTGATATTTGATAATGCAAATGAATCATGCCTGTGGTTAACCTACCTTATCCGTCATTCGAGGATGAATGTTCCTTGTGAGGGAGCTTGAAACACCTTGGATTTATGGCCTTTAGAAAATTTCTTAGATTTCTCATCTATAGACAGGATACAACTAGGGGAAATGACTCGTACACTGGGATATGAGTGGTATGGGTTAGTCGTATGCTTACCAGTGTTTGTTAGTCAGTTGGATTTTGTTTCTGGATTGGTTAAGACTTGGGTGGTACGAGTCGTATTGGTCGATACGGGTTTTTTGGTTACATCAATTGATCTTAGGGTCTTAAATGACCTAAATATCCAACTAATCCCAAGACTTGCTCATCATCAAACAACCACCTAAAACCCATCAAAATTAAACAAGATATCACAATTATACTATGACATAGCTCAATATCACATGGGATAAACCTAACCTACCTCAATTTCAAAGAAAGCTAAAAAATCCATGAAACTTTCACTATTCTCTTCAAAGAAGTTTATTAAAGATGGCACGCTAAACAAAATTCAACACATTAATACGAGAAAGTCAATACTATATTGCACCATTGTGCTTCAGGTCCAAAAATTATGCCAAAACCCCATATGGGCCTCAATAATGTAAAAACATATTTTTGAGACCAACCCAACATGATATCGATATTATGCAATCAAAACCCATAAAAATAGGCGAAAACCAAGAAAACATTGGGCTAGAATCCATCCTTAAGTAATTTAGGGCTTTTGTCAAATTTTCAAGAAATTCAAGCATAAATTTGAAGGATTCTTACCTCAAATTAAAATATGTTCATGAAAATATATGTTATAAAGCTCCCTAGTCCTCCCAAGGCTCAATTTAAAGTTATCACACTCTTTTAGGGTTGTGCTATAAAGGGAAAGAGTGGAAAAGAGCAATTTTGCGACATTAGGGTGTATTTATGCCCATATCAGGTTTTTGGGTGTTCCAATCGTTCATGGCAGGTAGCAATCACACACTTGTATACAAGAGGAGATGTTGCAATTGCAATACTCTTTCTGTGAGATAGCACTACCTCCGGACATAAGGTATGACCAAGGCCGCACACCAAATGATAGCTGATGTTGAATCTTGGAAAAATTACAAGTTTCTGCTAAGGCCTCGAGATAAATTTTGAATCCAAAATACACAAAGAATTATGTAACCATAAAAAAATTGATGTTTCGGACACAATGGAGAAGTTGGATTTTCCATCCGATGTTTTTTTGACCAAATGTGAGTCCCATACAAAAAATTTCAGTTGTCCAACTTTTCGACCAATAGGTTAAAATAAGCTCTGGTGCATCAGGACACAAACCCATGGTCTCCCAAACCTAAAGTCAATTTTACGAAGCTGCTAGCTCAATCTGAATTTGCATCTGAGATCGTCTTACTAATGTTTTTCATGGTGGCCATTTGGAACCAATAAAGACTTTGAAATAGGGAATTGGCTCTAAAGCCTAAATTAACTACCTGGTAACCGAACTATTACTACTAGTAAGTTATAAATGACTTGGGGTCGCTATGGTAATGATATAACAAAAAAATAAATAATAATATATAAAATAACCTGAAGGGTCATTACAATACCCACTACTAAAGGAATTTTAGACTTCAAAAGTTAAAGATCAAAATATACCTAGAGTTGTGAACAGGTGTTGATACTAAACTCGCATATTATTCTAGATCTCATGAGTGGCCCCCTCCACTAGATGGTGTCTCCACTAAACCTTAAGTATAGGAATCTTTTTATTGTGCAACCGCCTAACATCACTAGCCAAAATGAGCACAGGCACCTCAACAAATGTCAAACGCTCATCTAACTGTACTGAGTCCCATCTAAGCACATGAGCAGGATCAAGAACAGATCACTGCAGCATAAAGACATGGGAAATTGGATGACCAGCGGCAAAATCTGAAGGTAGAGTCAACTCTTAAGCTACTTCACTAACTGCGTGGAGAATCTTAAAAGTTCCAAAATATCTTGGAATGACCTTACCATTCCGCTCAAAACTCTTCACACCCTTTATGGGTCACTCATGGAGGAATAAATAGTCACCAACTCCAAATCTTACGGTACAAAACATATGATCTACATAGGCCTTCTTCCTACTCTGAGCTGCTCTCAACTTATCCAAAATGACTCTGAATCTATTTAATGGCTCCTAGAGCATATCTATACAATGGGGCCTAACCTTGTAATCTCAAACAACCCAACCAGAGAATGACATCTCCTACCATATAAAGCCTCAAAATGCAAAATCTCAATACTAAAATGATAGTTGTTATTATATGCAAAGTCTTCCAAGGAAGAGTGCTACTCATATTGGCCTTTAAACTCCATAACACAAGCTCGAAGCATGTCCTCAAAAACTTGAATAGTCCACTCAAACTGACCATCGGTCTGCAGATAAAAGGTTACACTCAAATCCACCTATGGGCCCAACTTCTCTTGAAATGTCTCCAAAACCTCAAAGTTAACATAAACTAATGGTATGAAATGACAGAAATGGGAACACTATTTAATTAGAATATCTCCTAAACATAGATATGAGCTAATCTCTCAGCACTAAAGGTTATCTGAATTCAAATGAAATGTACTGACTTAGTCAAAATATCCACAATAACCTATATACCATTAGAACCACTAGAAAAATAAGGCAATTCAATAAGAAAATCCATGGTAATTCCTTCCCATTTCTACTTAGGAAATGGTAACCTATGAGTCTATCTATTAAGTCATTGATGATCGGCCTTTACCTATTAACAACATAGGCAACGAGCTACAAAGTTTTTGATATCTCTCTTCATACCAATCCACTAATAGTATGGTCTCAAATCTTTATACATCTTTGATATGTCTGGGTAAATAAAATATCTAGAGGTGTGAGACTCATGTAAAATCAACTAAAATAAGTCATCAAGTTGAGAAACACAAATACAGCCATCAAACATCAAAATACATGAAGAATTAACAGTGCGACTCTCAAAATTACCAATTAAAATTTTATCACAAAGGAAACAAATATTGCTATCCTTGAATTGATAATCCTAAATTTTCTCAAATAGTGAGGACCTCGCCTACACACTAGCCAAAATCCTCATAGGATCTGAAATAACAAGGAAATACCTCAAGTTAGATAAGGAATGGATGTCTCATACAAACCACCTTTGAGAATTTAAAATATAAGGAAAATTGCTCATATTCAATGCCTTGCAAATCAAGGTATTTGCTACCATATTTGCCTTGACCGAATCATAAAAGATGGAAATATTATAGTTCTCAAGCAACTCAATACATCTACATTATCGAGCATTAAGCTCTCTTTGGATCATATAATGATGACAATAATAATAATTGATGAAAATCTCACAATGTACACCATACAAATAATGCCTCTAAATCTTAATCGCAAAAACTACCACCACTAACTCTAAATCATGAGTGAGGTTATTGCTCTCATGCACCTTAAGTTGTCTAGATCATAATGTAATACCCCAAATTTTGGTCCTTGAAAATTTCTTAAAGTTTCTCCTCTTTATCCTGACTAAGACTCACCTTACGAGTCGTAGGGTGCCTTGATCAGTCCTATAATCCTAGTTATAAGGTTTCTAGTAAATGGTGCTTGAGTTATTGCCCTGAGCAGGAGTTGGAGACACGATCCATAAGGGATTAAGTTATAATCCTTGAATTTGATATGTTATTTTTTGAATTGTGATGGGATATTTTTTTTCTACACCACAATATAGATAACATTTCAAGAAAAGGCAAGTCTCACATTCATTCGAGTGGTGCAAGGCTTTGGTTGATGTAGTTGGTGGTTAAATGCAGTTGAACAACATACTTAGTTTATGTGAATAGATTTACTTTCTCTTTGTGTAGTTGTTAATCATAGTCTAAATAGTGCTTGCGTGGCCAAGTTCTGCTCAGAGTATAAGTTGTTCACAATGAGTCATGAGGACTCATTATAAGTTATTTTGTACAAATCAAAATATGTCTAGGGTTTACCCTAATTGGTTTTTGTGTTGACTATGACTGGACTCCATGAGTCATAGGGTCCCATTACGATCAATGGCATGCAATTCATAAGGCCAATACTATGTATGCCTGGTGACATTGTCTTAATAGTGACTCATAGAGATGAGTCATAGTGAGTTGTGATGTGCTATTATGAGACCTATAATGATTGATGGTTTATTTTTCCAGCTTTCCTAAAGTGGTATTTTAGACATTTCCCCTTTTACCCCAATTTTTAACCCACAAACTATAAATATAGTTAGGGCCCTATTTTTATTGATAACACACTCCAGACATTTTTTGTTCTCTCTCAATCATCCATATTTAGGTTGTCCAAGAAGTTGTTCATCAAAGGTCTAAAAGGTTGGATTCTCTCCATAATATTTGGGTATTTCAGGCATGTTACTCTTCCCTAATTATTAATTTGTTAAAAGTATATGTTTTAAAGTGTTGTTTATATGGTATTAATGATTGTTTTTAAATAAGGGTTGAGGGTTTTAAAGGTTTGTTGTTGAACAATGTTTCCCATGGTTTTCCTATGACTATTCATTCTTTAATTATTGTGTTTAACTTATAGGGTGAATGGATATATTGAATAATGAGGGGAGTGTGATTACCCTCAACTTCTGTCTTTTGAAGTGGTAATGACTTAGCCACATATTGCAGAATTAGTTTTTAATATGAAAAGTATGCATATTAAATAATCTTAAACTATTGCACAATGTGAAAAGTCAATGAATCATGATAATTTTTAATTGAACCTTATGGGGTTGTTTAATTATCTAAGTTAATGCATAATTGAACCATGGGGGCTATGAATATCCACCAATAATGAAACTATTTTGGCATGTTGATGTTATCTTGAAAGTATAGTTGGTATGATGATACCTACAATGTATATCTTAATATGTATCATAGTTTCATTAATAGGAATGTTTGATAAATTATTTCATTCTGCTTTAATTAGGGTTGTCTAGATGTTATAAAGGTAGAAGTCCAAAAGGAAAAATACTGGATACCGCAATTACCGATGCGGGGGTCTAAATGAGCGAGTGGTTCGTATACACCGTATTATCTTATGATTGGGATGTTTGAATCCCATATATTATTTTACATAATTTGGTGCTTGTATCACCTTGATAAATCGGGTGGTTCGAGTCCCCTGTAGTGCAGATGAATACCTTCTAGTTTCTGTGGTTACATGCACTAGGGCCCAAAAAGTTAGGGTAAAGTTTGGCCTATATAGCCCATTGGTGACTTCTTATGTTTTGAAGGTTAAGCTACATAATCCAAGAAAAAGTATTAAAATACACGTTAATCCCTATTTCATATCCCGACATGTGATATATATATATACATATATATATATATATATATATTTAATACTGTGCGTTAGATTTGAATGATTCTGAATGGATGATGATGACATTATGTTATGTTTATTCTTGATTTATGTGTTATTTCTCAACCTAATAACCATTTCAATATGGTATATCCCCACACAAGTAGGTAGTAGAGTTACCAGTCCTTTTCTTATATAGAGTTAGGTGGATCGACTCGATTAGTCAGTTCGTTATGGTATAGTTATGAGCTTTTCATTAGAAGACTTAGACATTTCATTAGTTGTTATCATATATTAGGATTGAGAGTTTTTATTATCTTTGTAATTATTAGGGTTGGGGACATGTCCTGACCAAGACTAGTTTTTTGTTTTTTTTTTTACATAGAGGCTTTGTTGGATTAGTGTGTAATTAGATGATACTAGTTGGATATGTTTGGCCAGTATTTAGTTATCAGCTATAGACATATATTTTATTCATTAAAATTATCTAGTGCTTTATTTTTATATCATTGGAATTCAGTCATTGTTGATCGGTGTATGATATTTGGTTATCTTAAGGGGGTGGTCTCTAAAATATGGTGATAACAAAGTTGGTAGCAGAGCCTAGGTTTGGTGTCAATTGTTTTTCATAAAGACATGTCAAGTAAAGTCTCTTTTATAGATGTGTAGCACTCCACACTTATAATATAGAGGATAAAATGGATTTAGTAATGTTTCCCTTTCTAGTTGTTCTATTTTGAGCCATGGAGTCTAAGGTCTTGAAATCTCCTCTAATCCTCGTATGTTAGCTTTTTAGATCATGCCTAAAAGAAGATAAAATACTATTAGAAACCCTTCTATAATATCATAGGACAATATGGATAGAAATTATCTCACTTAAGGAATTCAAACTTGGTGTCGGGTTACTGCTTTTTATTTCCCTAGTGAAGTTCCACCGGTTCCCCTTATCCTTTATTGATACCTCAAGATAATGTGTCTAATGCTGATTTTCATTAGTCGATTCATTTGTTTACCCAGTTAGTATCCTCTCACACTGAGCATATTGCTTTTGTCGCTCCATCCTCAGAGGTCACTAGAGTTGGCCGATTTCTGAGGTTGATTCCTTATACGGTCATTGATTTTAGAGTTAATAAAGATCCTAAAACTTTTAGCGATGAGATAGAAAAGATTTTCCATGTGATGTATGCTATAGATATGGAAGGTATGGAATTCGCTGCTTATCAGATGTGGGATATGGTGTATTAGTGGTATGAAGAATGGGATCAGTCTAGGGGTGATGATGTTGAGTCTTTTTCATGGGATGTCTTCTCTAGTACTTTTCTTGATCACTTCTTTCCTAAGGGTTTGAGAGAGAAAGAGTTAAAGAATTCATAAACATGAAGAAGGCATGATGTTAATAACGTAGTATGCCTTGAAGTTTCATAAGTTGTCATGATATGCTCTAGAATTGATGTCTATCATGAGTGCTAGAATAATAAATTTTTTTCTGGGTTGTCTCATGAGTTAATTTTAGAAAGCAAGGTCTCCTTATTGAATAAGTACATGAACATCTTTACACTTGTGTTGTGCTTGAACCAAGTGGAAAATGAGAATAAGAAGAAATCTAAGATGAATGAAATGCATAATAAGAAGGTTTGGTATTTGTATTAGAGTGGAGGTCAGTAGTAGAGTGGTGGAGATTGTAGAAAATAGTCTAAGAAGAAGTGGAAAATTTTAGTTATTAGTCTACTGCTAGTGTACCTTATTCGAAGCTGTCGAGTGATTATCATTTTAAGAATAATAGTAGTTCTAGGTAATAGGGTTCCCATAAACCAGATAGTGGGGCTCAGTCAACTCCATTATATCTCTCTTTTAGATTCTGCGATCATGTGCGTCATGGTATTTGTGAAAAGAGGAGGAACTAGTTCTTTAAATATGGACAGATTGGGCATATGCAGAGGGATTGTCCTTCCATGGTTACTTCTGGGGAAAATAAGATGTATGTTTCTACTTCGTTAGCTCCGGTATGAAAGTTGCTACTTTTGGTTCTGGCTTTACCACTAGTCTGAACTATCTGTACGTTGTTACCGTTTGTCAGGATGTTGAGGCATCCCTTAATATTGTTAGTGGTACGCTCAATATTTTATCTTGTGATGCACATTTTCTACTTTATCCTGGGTCTACTATTTCTTATGTTGCCCCTTATATTACTATTTATTTTCAATTTGATCCTAAGTGTATTTTGGATCTTTTTTTTATTTACACCTCGGTGGGTGACTCCATTGTGGATTAATGGGACTATAGGGATTGCATGATGTCGATTAATGGTATAGAGACCTTTTTGGATTATATAGAGTTTGAGATGTTAGACTTTGATGTTATTTTAGGGATGGATTGGTTGTATTTGCGTTATGTGTCGCTTAATTATAGGTTCCAAAGGGTCCATTTCCACTTCTATAATGAGTCGATGATTAGATGGCAAAGTAGTTCCCTAGTGCCTAAGGGAAGGTTTGTTTCATATCTTATAGCCAAAAAGTTAATTTCCAAATGGTGTCTCTATCAATAAGTGTAAGTTAAGAATTCTAGATTTGAAGGTCCTCTTTTGCATTTTGTCCCTGTGGTCTGTGAGATTCCTGAGATATTCCCTAATGATCTACGTGGTGTTCCTCCCTATAGGGAAATTGATTTTGAGATTGATCTTTTTCCAGATACTTATCTTATTTCTATCCTTCCCTATAGGTCTGACTGAGTTTAAAGATCTCAACGAGCAGTTGAAAGATCTTCAATATAGTGTTTTATTCACCATAGTGTTTCTCCATTGGGTGCTTCATTTCTCTTCATGTGTAAGATGGATGGGTCCTTTGGCTGATATATATTAATGCCAATTAATTAAGGTGACGGTTAAGAATAAGTATTTGCTTCTTAGGATCAATGATCTATTCGATTAGCTTCATAGTTCTAAGTTCTTTCAAAATATTGATCCTTGGTGGGGTTACCATTAGTTGATGATTAAGGAAGTGGATATCCCTAAGACTACCTTTCAAACCTTCTATAATTATATTGTGTTCTTGGTGATGTCCTTTGGATTGACTAATGCCCTGACAATATTTGTGGACCTCATAAATTGAGTAATCAGTTAGTTCTTAGATTTGTTCATAATTGTGTTTATAGAGGATATTTTGGTGTATTCCTAAAGTGAGGAAGATTATGTCGATCACCTCTGCCTTATGTTTGGAAACATTGAAAGATCAGTGATTATATGTGAAATTCTTAAAGTGTGAGTTCTAGTTGAATGTGGTGACATTTCTAGGTCATGTTGTTTCTAGTGAAGGGATCATGGTTGATCGATAGGAATTTGTGGTGGTGAAGAAGTGGTCTTGACCCATGAATCTAATTTAAATTTAGAGCTTCTTATGTTTAGTTAGTTATATTAGGTGGTTTATGGAAAGTTTCTTTTGTGTTGCTGCCTTATTGAATAAGTTGACTTAGAAGAAGGTAAAGTTCTTATGGTCTGAAACTTTTAAGGGTAGTATTGAGAAGTTCAAGCTTAAGTTGACTTCGTCTCTGGTGTTAAATCTACTTGAAGGTACTGATGACTTTGTTTTCCATTAAAATACACCCCAAGTGGGACTGGGTTGCGTGTTGATGCAACATGCCAAGGTGATTGCATATCCATCTAGGTAGTTAAAGGTTTATGAGAAGAATTAGCTGACTCGTGATTTGGAATTGTTAGCTATCGTGTCTTCTTTAAAGATCTGGATACACTATTTGTATAGGATCCATGTATATATTTATTATTATCATAAGATCTTGCAATACGTGTTCACTCTGAATGAGCTAAGTCTTAGGAAACGGTGGTGAATTGAGTTGCTAACGGACTATGACATGAGTCTCCACTATCACAAAAAAAAAGATAATGTGGTTGTTGATGCTCTTAGCAGGTTGTCCATAGGGAGCTTATCTTATGTGGGAAAGGGGAAGAGGGATTTGGTGAAGGATATTCATCATTTGGGTAATCTTGGAGTCCATATCATGGATTCTGAGTATGGTGGATTGATTGCTCAAGAGGTGGAAAAGTCATCTCTTGGTATGGAGGTATAGAAGAAATATGTTTTGAATCCTACCTTGATGCAGATTATAGAAGAGGTGGGTCACCAGAAAATGATGGCTTTCGAGATTGGGGGTGATGGTATCTTGAGAGGTACTAAGATAGGTTATATATTCCTGAGGATAATGGGTGCGAGGGTGAATTTTAGCGGAGAATCAAGAGTCGTGTTACATGATGCATCCTAGGTCGACAAAAAATGTATCATGATCTTAAGGAGATTTATTTGTTTAATAAAATGAAGGGAGATGCGGACAATTTTGTTGCTTAGTGCATGGTATGTCAAAAAGTGAAGGTGGAGCGCTTAAGGATTGGTGGATTGACTCAACAAATTGAGCTACTGATGTAGCAATGAAAAATATTTAATATTGATTTTCTTACCTGCCTTCCATGGTTTCTCCATCAATTTGATTCTATTTAGGTCATTGTAGATAGGATGACTAAGCTTATTTCTTATCGGTGAGGACTAATTTTCCATCAGAGGATTAAGCCAAGTTGTTAATTTAGGAGATCGTGAATTTGAATGGTGATCTAGTTTCTATTATTTTCGATCGTGATACCCAATTCTCATCTCAATTTTGGAGGTTTTTCCAGTGAGGTTTCGGGACTAAGGGAACCCTTTGTACTACTTTCCACCTATAAATAGATGGGCATAGGGAAAGGACAATTCAGGCCTTGGAAGATATGCTTTGGGATTATGTATTTTATTCCGGTTGTAGTTGGTTTTATCACTTATCTCTCATAGAGTTAACATATAACAAAAGTTATCACTCAAGATTTAGTGTGGTTCTGTTTAAGCCTTTTATTCTTGGAGGTGTAGGTCTTCTATTCGGTGGTTTGAGGTTGGTTAAAATAGGTTTTTCAGTCTTGATTTGGTTCACCAATCCATACAGAAGGTATGGGTGATTCGATATAGGATTAGGACTGCCAAAAGTCACCAAAAATCCTACGCTGATGTGAGCCCAAGGGTGTTGGTCTATAATATTAGTGATTGGGTGTTCTTAAACGTGTCTCCCATGAAGGGGTGATGCAGTTCGGGAATAAGGGAAAGCTCAATCCCCATTATGTTTGTCTGTATTTGGTATTGAAGAGGGTTGGCAAAGTTATATATGACATGGACTTGCCTTCTAATCTGATCTCCATTCATCCATTCTTCCTTGTTTGGATGTTGAGAAATTGTGTGGGTAATCTTTCTTTAGTTATTCCTTCGGAAGCTGTGGGCATTATAAATTCCTTTTCTTATGAGGAAGTTCTGGTGGAGATATTAGATCGTCAAGTCTGTCGGTTGTGGATGAAGGACATGGCTTCTGTAAAGTTTCATTAGAGGAACCGAAAGTTTGAGGAAGTTTGTTAGAAAGCCGAGGAGGACATGAGTACAATTATCCATTCCTATTTTCTATTTTTGAAAATTGTGATTATGGCATGTGTGTGATCTAAACATATTTTTTTGTGTCTTCTTTAAGGGTAAGTGAGGGAGTGTATCTACGTCAAATCATGTTAACGTATGCCTTGACCCATAATTCGATGATTAACGATCCTAGGGTGGAGGACGTAACACCTCAGATTTTGGTTTTTGAAAATTTCTTAAATTTTCTCCTCACAGTCTTGACTACGACTCACCTTATGAGTCATAAGGTGTCTTGACGGGTCAATGACCCTAGTTATAAGGTGTCCAGTGAATGGTTCTTGAGTTACTATCTTGAGTATGACTTAGGGACACGAGCAATAAAAACCCATGATGAGTCATTAGACTCAAATGGTAGCCTAAATAGTGTGTGTTTCTAATTTCTACTCTTAGTATGAGTTGCGCACTATGAGTCCAGAGGACTCGATACAAGTCATTTTATGCAAATTGTATGGTCTAGTGCTTACCCTAATTGGTTTCTTTGATGACTGTTAAATACCCCATGAGTCATAGAATCCCATTATAAGCCATGATATACGAGTGGGAAGGCCAATAGTGTGTGTGCCAGGTGACACTATCTTGACAATGACTCATGGAGATGAGTCATAATAAGTCGTGATGAGTCGCTATGAGACCCGTAATGACTGATGATTTATTTTTCCATCTTTTAAAATTGTAGTATTCTAGAAATTTCCCATTATTCCATTAATAACCCATGACTTATAAACATACTTGGGGCTCTATTTTCATTGATAACCCACTCCAAACGTTCTTTCTTCTCTATTAAGTCTCTCAAGTGTCGATACTTGGGGTTTATAAGAAGTACATCATCCAAGGGCCCAAGGGTTGGATTCTTTCCAGAATCTTTGGTATTTCAGTAATATTATTGTTCCCTAATTGTGATTTATTAAAAGCATATGGTTTAAAGTATTGTTCATACGGTATTGATGATTGTTTTGAAACATAGATTGAGGGTTTTGAATGTTTGTTGTTGAACAATGTTTCCCATGGTTTACCTATCACTATTCATGCTTTACTTATGGTATTTAACTTGTGGGATGCATGGGTATGGTGAATAAATGAGGGGATTATGATTTTTCCCAACTTGTGATTTTTGAAGTTGTAATGACCTCAACACTATATTGCAAAATTGGGTTTGAATATTAAATATTTAACTACTCTTGAACTATTGCGAAATTGGTTTTAAATGTGAAAAGTATGCATATTGAACTACTCTGGAAATATTACATAATGTGAAAACTAAACAAATCATAATGATTTTTATTTGAAGCTTATAGGGTTGTGCAATTCCCCAAGCTAATGCATAATTGAACCAAGGGGGCTATGAATTTCCCTAAATAATGACAGTGTTTTGGCATGTTGTTGTTACCTTCCAAGTATAGTTTGTATGACGATACCAACAATGCATGCATAAATGTGTATCATGGTTCAATGAATGGGAATATTGATAAGTTATTTAATTGGTCTTTAATGAGGGTTGTGAAGTTGAGTCGTGAAAGTAGAGGTTGGACCAATACAGGAAGCAATTGTTGCTGATGCGGGGGTCTAAATGATTAGGTGGTTCGATTCCCCGCTATTATTATCTTATAATTAGGAGGTTCGAGTCCCCCATACTGTATGACATGATTGGGTCCTTGCATCATCTTTATATGCCGGGTGGTCATAGCCCCCCTTAGTGGATATAAATACCCTATGGTTCGTGCGGCCATATGATCTGGTTCCCTACCATCTAAGAGAGAGTTGGGCCCATATAGCCCATGGGTGCCTTCGTATGTCATGGCCGTTGAGATATACAATCTAGGCCAAAGTTTTAAAGTGTATGTTAAGCCTTGTTCCATATCTCTACATGTGATTTATATATATATATATATATATATATATATATATATGCATTTGATTATGTGCATTTGATTTAAATGGTTTTGAATGGTTATTCATGACATAATGTTATCCTTATTCTTGAGTTACAAGCAACTTCTCAACCCACTAACCGTCTCCGAAATATGTATCCCTGCGCGATGTAGGCACCAAAGATACCCCTACTTTTCCTGCGCAGAGTTAGGTGGATCAGCTCTATTCGTGGGTTCGTTATGGGGAAGTGGTGGGTTTGCATTCTCCAAAAGACTTAGAAATTTCATCAGTTCTTATTATAGATTAGGATTGATAGTTTTCATTATCATTGTAATTGTTAGAGTCGGGTACATGTACCGACCAAGACTTATTTTTTGTTCTTTTTTCATAGAGGCTTTGTTGGATTACTGTGGACTAGGGTGATATTGGTTGGATGAGTTTGGTCGGTAGCCGGTTATCGGCTTTGGATATACCTTTTATAAATTGAACTTATCTTATGCTATCTTATTATATGTTCAAAATTAAGCCATTGTTGGGTGGTGTATAGTGTTTTGTTAGATTCAGGGGATGGTCTCCGGTCCACACTGGGTTGGAGATGCCCATCACGGATAGGCCTTAGTTTGGGTCTTAACACATCAGCAATAACACGACCCAACTTCCTCAATGCACAACATAGGCCAACACAAGAAGAATCACAAAACTCGGTGAACCCCTCACCCTCAACAGCAAGAGCTTAAATAGGAGTTGAAGCAAGGAAGTCCTTTAGCTTCACAATGTTCGACTCATACTCCTAGGACCATCGAAAAGGAACATCTTTTCGACTCAATTGGGCCATAGGGGCTGAAATAGTAGCAAAACCTTCGATGAAGTTTCTATAATAATAGGCAAACCAAAGAAGCTACAAATCGCATTCGAAGATGTAAGTCTGGCCTAATCACGAATTGCCTCAATCATAGTTGGATCCACCATAGTCACATTATTAGACACAACATATCAATGAAATGTCACCGACTCAAGCCAAAACTCACATTTTGAGAACTTTGAAAAATCAAATGATCTCTAAAAGTTTGGATGATGATCCTCAAATGTTGTGCATACTCCTCACTACTCATGGAATACACAAGGATATAATTAATGAACACAATAACAAAGGAGACAAAATAAGGCCTTAATATTTGGTTCATCAAATCTATGAACGTGGCCGAGGCATTAGTCAACCCAAAAGACATCACTAAGATCTTATAACAACTATAAAGTGTCCTAAAAGTTGTCTTCGAGACATACATATCCCAAATCGACAATTGATGGTAACCAGACCACAAATCAATCTTAGAAAAAGTGGCTGGACCCTGGTGCTTGTCAAAGAAATCATCAATGTAAGGAATAGCATATATAAAGCTTCCTATAATAAATGCATACACAAATGGAACCATATTTATTATTTACAAATAATATAGGATCTCCCTACAGGGACACACTCGATCTAATAAAAAGCATACCAAGAAGATTCTAAAGTTTAGAATTTAGCTCATTAAGCTCGATAGGAGCCATATGGCAAGGTGTCATAGAAATAGGTCAGGTGCTAGACTCAAGATCATTATAAAACTCAATCGCACGGACAGGGGGAATACTAGACAGGTTGATAGGTAGCATATAAGGAAAAAAATAAACAACATGAACAGAGTCCAACGACGAACTCTCCATACTACTATAATAGATATAACTGGGATAAAACTCACAACATTTTGATATAAGCCTACTAGGACACATATAATAGATAATCCCATTGGCTCGAGATGAATAAATTTTTTCCACACAACTAGTGGTACTTTAGGGATGGATAAGGTAACGGTCTTGGTAAATCAATCCATGACCGCATGATAGTGGTATAACAAGTCTATGCTAATAATCACATAAAAATCTGCCATACTAATAATAATAAGATTAAGTATTAACGTCACTAAATTTCATAAAACACTAGATGAATATTCGATCCACTACTAATGAACCACCTAGGGAAGTTGATACAGGCAATAGGACAGATAATAAATCACTAGTCAATTACAAATGTGGTGCATAATAAGATGAAATATAAGAATAAAAGGATCCTGGATCAAATAAAGTAAGGGCCGACTAGAGATACATTGAAATCATAACTTTAACAACAACATCCAAAGTCTTAGGCTCGGGTCTAGAACGTAATATATATAATTGACCATGCCTTCCACCTAGCTGGGCCTTTGACTAACCTCCTATCCTACCTGCCTTAGAACATATTCGAGTACCCTAGAAACCACCTATGAGACCATGAGAACTACCTCTAATTATCCACTCTAATTAATGGATAAACAAATCTTATAGGGGAAACACCCTGTGATTAAACAACAATCTCCATACGACTAAGGCAATCCCATGAATAATGACAAGGAAGTCCACAAGTATAACAAGAAATGTGAGCAGAACCAGAACTAACAAATTTGGCTAACCCAAAATAACCAATACATCTAGATTGAACAAAAAATGAACCCCTTGAAGACTGACCACTACCCTTTCCAGGGTGATCACTAGCACTAGACTAACCTATATTAGTAATTTGAAGAGCCACTTGACCAGGTTGACTATGCTGACTCTGAGGCTGAAAGGATGGATGAGGAGGATATCTACTCTGAGAAATTCTATATCTGGTTTGGGAATTATAGAGGCTCCCACTGAATCTGCCCTAAAGCCTAGGCCTCTTGGTGTATATTCTCCAGCTCCTTAGCATGACCTGAAACATCAGCAAAAGACCTACAAAAAATTATTAAACTCTAAGTATAAATAAAAATAGGGAGTCTCAACCCTCTAACAAAGCAGCAAACTCTCTCATACTCAGTGTCCAAAATAAAAGTCGTATGCCTAGCCAACTTATAAAAAGACACCTCATACTTTACATAAGTCATAGAGCGCTACTCTAATTTAGGGAACTGACCCCTCAAATAATATCGAAGGCTGTGAGGCATATACTTCTCTAAGAATATCATAGTGAATTGAGTCCAAGTCAAAGGAGAAGATCTAGCTGGTCTAGGATCTATATAACCTCTTGTAACATCCTAAATCTAAAACCCGAAATGCTACAAGATGCTCATGACCCTGAAGGACCACAAGCTAAGCCATGACTGATATATGTAATTGAGCATTGAATAATATATTATAAATATGCAGAATATAAGTTGTAAGGACATAAGGTTCAAAACTCAACTAATACTGAATATAAAACAATGTTTGTAGTAGGGTATGAAATACCCATAACAGAGATAAACTATCTGAAATATATTATAGTCTGAATGCCTCTAAACTATCTGATAAACTATAGAGTTGATAGGACATGTCCCCAACTAACTTCGAATTACTAAAATAATAAATTAATAAAATAATCATGTTATCCTCGAATGATGAGGACTCATTCATAGTTTGGCTGCTAAACGTCTGATCTACTAAGGATGCTTGGGAGCTCGTGTTTCTAAACCTATGGTATAAAACACAATAGCACATATACGTGAATATACTAGTATACAAGTGAGGTAGGCTACATTCAAGGGTTCATATGAATGAATAATAATAACTGACTGTATACATGCATGAATACATAACTATAACTGAGATCATGATAATGCTGACTCATGAATTCTGATAACATGGATTTACTGATATCTGAGAACTGATACTGGGATACTGAATGACTGAGTCTACTGAATACTAAGGAATTAATGTCATGTTGCTAATAAAGAAATGATTGTTTTTGACAGTTTTGATTATGAAAATCTAGTCTGATTAACTGTATCTAACAGTTCGGAAACTGAATACTGATAACATAGATTTCGTATTATTAATATACTATTAATTGAGTTCATGATAACATGATTACTATGTCTTAATTCTGATAACATGAGTGACTGTATCTGACAGTCCTAATACTGTTGAAATAAGCTGGGTTACGTACTGTACTGATTTGGCTGTATCTAATACATTTGGATTTCTGTAGAACAGAATTGAGTTCTATTACTAAAATTGGATATGAAAATGAGAATATGGGAGGTAATTATCTAACCAACATACCCCAAAAATGAACTGGTGGGTTCCAACCTATAACCCCAGCTGGAAGAGTGTCAGTATCGTGCCATGTGTAAAGATAAGATGTGAGTATACCCTCTTTGATAGGGAGCTCTTTCGTCAACCCTTCATATTAAGAAACTCAAATGAGATGAATAAATCCCTAAATGCATAAGGTGCATCTCAACCTATGTTGGCTACGTAGTTTTAGAACACAAGGATTGCTTCTAAGGATCACACCCTCTACGGAATAACAGGTGATTCCCCATCCTTGGGTTCACTCGGTGCTGAATCCTACTCTCAACTGAATAGACACTAAACTGAGCTAATAATAATGTTATTATTTAGTGGAGCTAAAGTGAATTCACTGAGTTCCGTTGACTGACGAAATACTACTAAGATCTGAGGACTGACGGAGAGTACTGAAGTTACTGATATTTTTGGGAATACTGAGGTTATTGAGATTACTAAGTACTGATATTACTAAGACTACTGAGGTCACTGAGATTACTAAGTAGGACTAGACTGATACTAAATTTCCTGAGTTTTCCTGAGTCATGAGACTGACTGAATTCTAAGGATCATGGCTTGACTGAGAGTATCGTAAAAACATGACACTGGCTCTAGGTACATAACTAAATTGTTATGTACAAGTAATCCGAGGACTCGATAGCATGAAAATGACTGGACATGACACTTTTTGAATACATGACCAATATCAACAATTCATAATACATTAATTTAGGGATTTCATGAAGCACATAGTTATCATAGTCTTGTACATGAATGGAATTGCATATAAACTTTTCATACTTTCATCAACCTAATCTCATAGACATTCCCTTAACCATTCATAATGCACACAATATTATGGAAGTTATTCTTAGTCATAGGGTAAAGCATACACTTATCACTTGGTTCATAATTAAGCTATAATGCATAATTTCAATTATCTTAGGCATTTTATCAAACACCTAGGATGCATGACTTAGGGAATAGACATGAACATCAAATTAATACACTAAAACTCCGTATTTCAACTCAATTTCATATGTTTTAGGCCACATACTAGCATAGGTTCATGAACAATACATAAAGATTACAACTTAGGAATCATACAACCATAATCACATGAACATAATCAACCCAGAAAAAAATATTCACAATACAAAATTTAAAACTTGATTCTTGGTCTTCATGGATGAAAGGAATGTATGAATGAACATTGTGCTTACCTTAGTTCTTGATTCTAGAAATACTGAAGGAGATATTCTTGAATTTGAGTCTTGGGTTTGAATCCCCAATTGACAACCCTAGCATGTTCTTGAGAGAAACTTTAGAGAAATAATATATATTGGGTGAATTATGGTTAAATAATATGTTATTGGGTATATATAGGAGTGAGAAATTAACCCTTGAATGCATATTTTAATTTTATGAAAATTTTCTGACTTGGACCCCTGGTGCGATGCGACGTATCGCACCGTGTCATTGGAATTTCACAACTCTGAATTTGATCCTATGATCGTGAAGGATTAGTGGATTTTGACGATTGCCATTTTGGCTGGATCCACGACACTTTGATGGCTCAGGTGGTACACTGTCTTACTAAAATAGCTCTAACTCTTTGCCCGGGTGTTGGATTTCAGAAAATTTGGTATCAATGGAAAGATTATTCAATTTCCCACATGATAAAAAGTGGATTTGGCATTGTTTCACGCTCATGAAACCTTGTCTGACATTGGTGAACTATAAAACTTTGGCTTATTTCTACTCTAGGGGAAAGAATCTATCTAAGAAGGTTGTAGCAAACTCGTCCTACTCTATGGGTTCTGCATATATACCCCTATCTTTCTTCTACTACTTTACCCATGTATGGGCTATATATTTTAGTTGATAAGCGGCTAACTCTGCACTCTCACTGGAAGTCACTCTCATGATATCTGTGACTTTCTAAACCTTGTCGAGAAACTCCTATGGTTTCTCTTCAGTCTTAGAACCTGAGAATAGAGGAGGATTTATTCGGGAGAAGTCTCGAATCTTGGTTGGAACTGAATTGGCCACTGGGTTGGCTGGAACAACAGTTGGTCATTCATTCTATGCTATGACTGAATTGGCAAGAGTAGTGAATGTAGTACTGAATTATGGATGAGAGACATGGTCATCTCGAGGATCTGCCTGAATGGGATGAGGTGCTGACTGATTTCCTATTCTCCTTATGTTAGTCCCTTTGGGAGGCATGTTTTGTAAATAAAAGGAAGAATGGATTAGTCTAAGAGAAAAATTTGAGCTTATGCTCACTGGCACGACATGAATACTGAAAGAAGGGAAACTTTTCCTAAAACATCTCATATCCTCCTGCACATAAGTGTGGTGCACAACACACCCATGTACAAGGCTCTACTAGATGTGGTTTTTAAGACTTCCTAGGATACAGTTGAACCTGGCTCTGATACCAAGTCTGTAAAGCCCTGAATTTGGTTTCTAAAATACTACACGGTACTCATAACCCCGAAGGACCACAAGCTAACCCATGACTGATATCAATAACTGAGCATTGAATAATACATTGTAAATATGTGGAATATAAGCTGTAAGGCCATAAGGTTCAGAACTAAAACTAATACTGCATATAAAACAATGTTTGAAGTTAGGTATGACAATGCCCAAAACTGAGATAAACTGTCAAAAACATACTGTAGTCTAAAAGCCTCTAAACTATCTGACAAACTGTGGAGTTGATAGGATATGTCCCAAATTAAATCTGAACTACTGAAATAATAAAGAAATAAAATAATCATTGTATCCTCGAATGATAAGGACTCACTGTTAGTCTGTCTGGTGAATATCTGATCTACTAAGGATGCTTGGGAGCTCATGATTTTAAACCTATGGTATAAAACACAATATCGCAAATGTGTCAGCACGTTGAATATACTGGTATGCAAGTGAGGTAGGCAAAATGCAAGGGTTTATATACATGAACAATAATAACTAACTGTATAACATGAACGTGAGAATACATGCATAAATATGTAACTGTAACTGAATCGTGATAATGCTGACTCATAAATTTTAATAACGTGAATTTACTAATATTAGAGTACTGACACTGGGATACGGAATGACTGATTCTACTACATATTAAGCAACTAATTTCATATTACTAATAAAGGAATAACTTTTTCTGATCGTTCTGATTATGAAGAACTAGTCTAATTGACTGAATCTGATAGTTCTGAAACTGAATACTGATAACATGGGTTTCGTATAATAAATGTACAATTAACTGAGTTTATGAAAACATGATTTATGAGTCTGAATATTGATAACATGAGTGACTATATCTGACTGTCCTGATACTAATGGAACAAGCTGGGTTCCGCACTATATTAATTTGACTGTATCTGATAGTCATGGATTTCTGTAGAACTGAACTGAGTTCTATTACTAAAACTTGATCTAAAATTGAGACTGTGGGAGGTAATCATCTTACCAACATGCCTCAAAATTGAACTGGTGGGGTCTAACCTATAACCCTAGTTGGAAGGGTGTCAGTACTGTGCCATGGGTAAAGACAAGCTGTGAGTATACCCTCTCTGACAGGTAGCTCTTCCATCAACCACTCTTAGTAAAAAACTCAAATGAGATGTATAAATCCCTAAATACATAGGGTGCATCTCAACCTACACTGGCTACGAGTTCTGGAACACAAGGATTGCTTCTAAGGATCACACCCTCCACTAAATAACAGGTGAGTCCCCATCCTTGGGTTCACTCATTGCTAAATCCTACTCCAAACTGATTAGACACTGAATTGATTAACTGAACTGAACTACTAGTGGTATTGTTTAGCGAAGCTATACTGAGTTCACTAAGTTTCATTGACTGATAGAATGTTACAGAGATTTGAGGACTGGCGGAGAGTATTGAAGTTATTGAGATTTCTGGTAATAATGAGGTTACCAAGATTACTGAGCACTGATGTTATTCACACCACTAAGGTCACTGAGATTACTGAGTAGGACTAGATTGATACTAAATTTAATGAATTTTCCTGAGTCCTGAGATACTAAATTTAATGAATTTTCCTGAGTCCTGAAACTGACTATATTCTAAGGATCATGGCTTGACTAAGAGTATCGTTAAAACATGACACTGGCTCTAGGCACACAGCTAAATTATCGTGTACAAGTACCCCCAGGACTCGATAGCATGAAACTGATAGGACATGACACTTCTTGAACACATGACCAATATCAACAGTTCATAATACATTAATTTGGGGATTTCATAAAGCACATGGTTATCATAGTCTTGTACATGAGTGGAATTGCATATAAATAAGTCATACTTTCATCAACCTAATCTCATAGACATTCTCTCAACCAGTCATAATGCACATAATATCATGGAAGTTATTCTTAGTCATAGGGTAAAGCATACACTTATCACTTGGTTCACAATTAAGCTATAATTCATAATTTCTATTCTCTTAAGCATTTTATCAAACACCTAGGATGCATGAGTTAGGTCATAGGCATGACCATCAAATTAATACAACCAAACTCCATATTTCAACTCAATTTCACGTGTTTTAGACCACATACTAGCATAGGTTCATGAACAATACATAAAGATTACAACTTGGGAATTATACAACCATAATCACATGAACTTAATCAACCCATAACAAAATGTGCACAATACAAGATTTAAAACTTGATTCTTGGGCTTCATGGACTAAAGGAATCCATGAATGAACATTGTGCATACCTTAGTTCATGATTCTACAAAGATTGATGGAGAGATTCTTGAATTTGAGTCTTGGTTTGAATCCCCAATTGAAAACCCTAGCTTGTTCTTGAGAGAAACAATATTTTTTGGGTAAATTATGGCTGAATCATGTGTTATTAGGTATATATAGGGGCTGAGAAATTCACCCTTTTAATCCTTGGATGCGTATTTTAATTCTGTTAAAATTTCTCGACCTGGACCCCTGGCGTGACCCCGCGCTATCGCGCCGTGTTGCTTGAATTTAACAACTCTGAATTTGAGCCTTGGCACGACGCGCCAGAATTGCAGAGGCTTACAAAATTTTTATGGTTGCCATTTTGGCAGGCTCAACGATGAGTTGATGGCTCAAGTTGTACATTTTCTTATTAAAGTAGCTTTAACTCTTTGCCCGAGTGTTGAATTTAGGCGAATTTGTTATCGATAAAGCTTATTCAATTTCCCACACGATAAAAAGTGAAAATCTTAAAAATACCACATGTATAAAAGTGGATTCATCTTTAAAACAAGGTTTTAACATTTTTGGGATGATTTTAAGCTAGGTAGAGGTATGACGTATTACACCTATCCACCAATTATAGGAAAATAAGTCCAACTAAAATATGGTGTACTCCACACCACAAGTCTAAACTAGTCCCAATCCATAAAGCCTATCCTTATAATCAATGAGAAACTCATATGCATCCTCACTTGGAGCACCCAAAAGTATAGGCAGAGCATATCTCAAGTATCTAACTAACACCTTTTTCTCCTCAAAACATATTCAGGCTAATCAACAATTGGCTGGTACACTGCTAGCCAAGAAACTATTGGTGCAGAAGGAACCTTAACATTGGAAGCCATGGCTACAAGCTGAGCCTTTGCTTCTGTACCACTCTTATAAGTAGACTGAGCACCATTAAGATGACACACCACCAACTATCCCTAAAAGATGAATCAATATTTCTCTGACCAATGAAGAAAAAATAAGCCTTGGTGGAGCCTGGGTCGGTCCTTATCCCACTGCTGGTTGTGGAAGAAGTGTCTTGGGCTTAGGTACAAAAATAGGATCTAAGGAAGTTTCCCTATCCTAACCCCTTGCTGGGGACACATCACAATTTTGTCCATGACTTCTAGGTCATCCATGAATAGGAGAAGATCTCTAGGCTCGATCTTGGGACTCTCATATTATGTAGCGGTAGCACGTGTCCTGGCCATCTGTGAAAGAGTAAGGTCAAGGGGATACTTTTATACACCAACTCAGACTCTTAGCATTGTATGAATGGAAGAAGTGATGAACTATAAAGAATGTCCCATAGCCTTCTAAACATAGAAAATGGGTGTCATCATTTTGATCTGCAGGACTCTACTAGACACTTTCTCTTTTACCAACATACTAGCGAATCCTAGGCTGTGATACCAAATTGTCATGACTGGATTTACAAGTCATAATATCACCTACTAAATCCTGCCAGTAGGTCAGCCAATACCATAACCCAGAGATAATGCAAAGGGTTCAATCAGTAAGGAATGCTCATCAAAGGCTAAATTCAATGAAAATAAGTTATAAATAGACAAAGTTTTCTAAATATATAAGTCAACATAAGATTACCTATCCCAAGACATGGTAGAGACAATACAAGAGCATCAAATGTCAATAATATAACCTAAAAGACATAGAATATAGTCAATACATATATCTCAATACAAAAGAGTAAATAGCAAAATGATGGATGGAAATATGTGACTCAGAACTCTAAGAGATCACCCTATCTCTGAAAGATCAACTTTACTCGAACAACAGTCCTTGACGGTAGCTAATAATCAAATATGCACCAAAAAGGCACAGAAGTGTAGTATGAGTACCAAAACAATAGGTAATTAATAAGCATCATCGACCAACTGAGCTAAATCCTTCTATTACAAAAGATAATCATAACTATGTCAAGGTAGAAAATCAAACTTAAATCATCTCCATCATCACTATAAATAATTAGTAGTTAAAGAAAAATAAAAACATAACACTAGACATCAACAAATCCCAATATTGTCAATTATAAGAAATTGATAATTTTGAACCATAACGCATCTTTAGGCATTAACATAAGCGAACATACGTAATAAATTTTCTCCCATAAGCCAACTTATGCATAAATTAAAGAACTCATCATGACATTACGTACTACTAGAGTGTACATACAATATAAGTTTAAAGGAATTTAACCACACGTATCGAAACGTCATCATTATTCAACCGTTTTCCCATAATATCATTATGCAACCATTTACCGAACTTTCATTAATTGACAACTTTATCTAAGATGCACATATTCTATACTATTACCATCATTGATCAATCTTAGAATCAATATACACTAACCATAATTTGTTAGCTAGTCATCTCTTATTAACTAATCCAATTTACTTACAAGCCATCAAAATGTAATACCCCAAAAAAAATTTTCATTGAAATTTTGTGCGTAAATATGTCAGGATCCTATCTTTGAGAATGATTTATAATTTTTCTATGTGTCATTGCTTGGATTTCAACCCATCATTTTTTAGATCATCCAATAAGCTTTCCAACTATATGTGAATCACCCAAAATAGACACTCGAGCGATGAATTACGACCATTCCAATAAACTACGACCATTCTATTCAAATTGTGAACAGTAAAATGTGCAGGAAAGAAAAAATACTTCAACCAGGTGATTTTTTTGGTCAAATTCAAATGATCATAACTCTTTGTAAATAATAAACTGTGTGAGTTGCTATATATCAACGGAAAGCCCTGAGAGTCTTCTTTCTAATGAAATTAGTTTCATCCAATTTAAACATTGGAGTAAAAAGTTATGGCCTATTTACTTCAGCCTATCGGATAGATCACTAAAGAGTAGATTTGACATTAATTGATTTTAAAGGTATTTTGGTCATTTCCCATTATGGTAACCCTCTATATATACCCCCTTTGAGCTGAGAATTGTCATTCATTTTCTCTTATTTCTCATATCTCTCTCTCTCTCTCTCTCTCTCTATATATATATATATATATATATATATATAAGAAAAGGAGTTAGGGTTAGGGTTCCAATTGGGGGAAAATCGATTCAAGGCTTCGCTTCGCGAATTGTTTCTGCCAATCTCTTCGGCTACGAAATCTAAGGTATAAAAATGTTTATTTATGGGCTCCTTTCATCCATAGAGTCCATAAATCCTTTTCAAAGGCTCAAGATACATGTGTACATATATATATATATGATTATACTTTCTAAATTTTCATTGTGTATATATGTAGTATTCACATAATGGTTGAGATATATGTTTGGGATGATTATGTGTGTTGGTTGTAGTATATGTGTGTAGTATTTGTGTGATGGTTGGTGATTATGTTGTTGAAGTTGATGATATCCAAGAAGGGATCTTTGTATGTTTGTGGAAACTATGGTGGTGTGTGATGTATAAATATATGAAATGGGTGATTGAGTACTTGTAATCTTGATGAATCCACCTATGCCTAAGAAGTGCATGTAAGGTGTTTGTGAAAATACGTAAGAGACTAGAGATTTTGTTTTTATAACATAATAGGTCCAAAATTAATTGATTATGAATATATGATAATTTAAATTGTTAAGCCTTGAT
The DNA here is from genome assembly GCF_002878395.1 of Capsicum annuum. Classification (NCBI taxonomy): domain Eukaryota; kingdom Viridiplantae; phylum Streptophyta; class Magnoliopsida; order Solanales; family Solanaceae; genus Capsicum; species Capsicum annuum. The sequence goes on along the minus strand of NC_061122.1, from coordinate 133,909,055 downwards.
TTATACTATTATTCCATTATTTCCTTGTTATGACTTGATAATTGTTATTGGGAATTATATATCCCTACTATTGATTGATATGTCAAATATTTTTTAAATGTGAGTTGGATTGTGAATTGAGAAATGTGGATGTTGAAGTTGAAGGATGATGGTGTTGTGGTGCATGAAATTCAGCATTAAACCTATGCCCTAAATGGTGCATGTAAGATGATTGCTAAAATACTTATGTAAAAATGAATTTAAGTATTTGGCATGTTTGTTAGCCAAATTATGATTTCATGCCATATCCATATGATTAACTTATGTCTACCATATATTTGACAAAATATTTAAGAGAATAGGAAACTATGTATTGTGATTCATTAGGTCTTAAAAGATAATTTCATGCTTTGTTCCTATGGATAGTTGATTTCCTTGAATTTGTGGTGCGTTGTGGGGGCATGATGGAATACCATGATGAATGGTTGAGGTAACTATGATGTTTGTGCGTAGTATTTGCTGTGGATCCAAAGCATGCTCCCCACGTGTTCGATTGGATACTTATATGGAGAAATGAGTCCATTTGATTTTCTAAGTGTGAAGTCCTTAATTATGTGTTGCATATGATGGCCTATGGGCATGTTGTGTATGAGTTATCTATCCTGTGTTACTTTATGCTATTGTGTGCTAGGGGTATGTATGCCTAAAATAATCTACTGGTCTAGAGCCGAGTCAGTTTCACGGTAATCTCAATTGAGCGATGAACAATGAACTCCCAGTTAGTTTCAAAACTTGGGGAAAGCTTAGTAATCTCAGAAATCATTCTTTATTGAATAATCGGGCCATGAAGCTCTGAAATATTACATATCAATTCACTCCATTATAGACCTCTGTACATTTTGTGAGATAGTAAACTTATCTTAAAAGTAAGTGGCAATTAGAAATACTCCGTTAGAGAACGGAATCAAGAAAACTCTGTCATATTGATAAAGTATCATAATGTGAGAACAGATTCAGTTCAGTTAAGTATAGTTAAGAATCGGTTAAAAGTCTTTCAGTTGGGAGTAGGATTCAGCACCGAGCAAGCTAAGGATGGGAATATTCCTGCGAGTAGAGGGTTTGATTCTTGGTAGCAATCCTTATGCTCTAGAACTACATTGCCAGCATAGGTTGAGATATCTATCCTGCGAGTAGAGGGATAGATAAGGTGGTTATCCTATGAGTAGAGGGTCCCACCATTCTCATTTGAGGTCCTGATAGTAGAGGATCCTATGCAGTTGTCTTTACTAGTGGCAAAGTATTGACACCCTTCTAGCTGGGGTACAGGTTGGATCCCAGTTGTGGTAAGTAAGGGATGTCGGTTAAATGATTACTCCCACAGTTTCAGTAACAGTCATAGAAAAGAACTTAGTTAATGTGCAGAAGTTGAGGCTGTTAGATAAAGGCCTCCCAGTATTGCTATCATTATCATTGAGTAGAGAGACTTCCTGCGAGATGAGGGTTGCTCTCAAACTTATACCCATTTTCATTATTTTTGAGTATAGAGACTTCCTGCTAGATGAGGGTTGATCTCAGATTTAGTTGTTCAGTGTTCTAGAGACTTCCTGCTATATGAGGGTTCATCTCAGATTCAGTTGTTCAGTGTTCTAGAACTTCCTGGTAGATGAGGGTTGATCTCAGATTCAGTTGTTCAGTGTTCCAGAGTTGGTAAATTTGAATATCAAATATCAGTAATATCAGTTATCTGATTTCTCAGTATGGGTAAGTACAGATGTCAGCTCTAGTAGCTTCAGATACTTAGTATCTTATTGTCAGTATTATTATTTTCAGGTGTCAGCATTCAAAATGTAACAGTCGGTGTCATGATGATTTCAGTTGTACTTTATGCATCCATGTGTGTATTGTTGATCAGACATGTTTAAAAGTTGGTAACTGCAGAGTTTCTATATATGTTTATTCCAGCGTATACATATTATTCAGACTGTTATGTTTATGCATAAGCCTTATATTTTACCTTACCCTATCCTTGCATACTCGGTACATTCTTTGTACAGACGCATTCGCGCTATGGTGCTTTCCCCACCATAGGTTCAGATGAGCGAGATTCAGAGTATATTTAGCTGTCAGATCTTGTAGTAGTGGGTGCAGTAGTGAGTCCTCATCATCCGAGGATATTCTATTTCAGTGTTTTGGTGATTTTAGTAGACGGAGTTAGTTGGGGAATTGTCCCTTCAACTCCATAGTTTAGACAGTGTAGAGGCTTTTTAGACAGATGTATTGATATTTAGTTTTCAATACTATATGTTTAGATGTTTGAACCTTATGGCTAGATTTAGCCAGTTTCTGCATTTATCAGATTATATTATGCAGTGAATAGATACGGATATTAGTGATGGGTTAGCTTGTGGTCCCTCGGGGTCACGAGCACTGTGTGGTGTTTCGGTTCATGGGAATCGGGGCATTACACAAAAAACCTCTATTTGTTATTTAACAACTATTTTCCACAAAACCCCTATTCATGGGTTATCACCTCCCCACTATTCACCAACTAACCCATTTTAGGCAACTAGGCATAATTTTTAACTAGTTATCATCATGCACCTAACAATCATTATCAACTGATTATTGGGGCTACTAATCATTGTTAGAACTAATCATCATTATAGATTTACCATCATTATTTATTCCTTTAATACCAGTATTCATCATTTTCACTAGTGTTCGAATATCCATTGGTCACTTAGACAATATCCATCACTAAACCTCATTTAGTATCAAGCATCGAAATAATCATTTCACTTACAATCATTTGTCACTAGTGGGCTATAATTGGCACCTATAATATCAAAAACATAAAAAAATTACACATTAGTATATAAATAAGCATATGAGTGCCATACATAAGGATAGCCGAACCCGAACCGTTAGATGTACACGTAGGTACATTAATTTAATCATTCTCCTACCTTACACGGTATATATCATCATAATTAATATCCTCCAAACTTGTTAGTAACATCATCTCATCATTTATATCCTTCGACTTTGCAAGGTATATATAATCATAATTACATCCTCCGTACTTGTTGGGTATCATGATATCATCATAATATCCTCTAGCCATACCGGGTATAAATTTCATCATAATCTCCTTTGGCCCGGTCGGGTACCATTATATGTGCACAATCATAATCAGGGTGAACATTCACCACATAAGCAATTATATAGTGAAGTTTCATGACTTAAAGGATAATTATTAACATAACCTACCATAAATCAATAATAACGAGTTCTATTCATAGTTCATGACACCATTACTAAAATAATCACAAAGAGCGATTTCAAGCATGATTTCTAGTATATATTCTTGGCATAGTCAATATCATAAGAAATATCATGAGGAATGACTCGTTAGTGGAATACTCAACGACCTATCATTAGCAAGAGATAGTATATCAATAACTTGAGAAATAGCTCATCCATGGTGTAATACATATCTCTTTCATAGCATAGTTAATATCATAATTTAAGTCTTGGGCAATATCCTAACCAAGGTCTCATTCAATAATATATATTGGAAGACCAATCGATAACCAAAAAATTGGAAAAAAAAAGGCCCATCATGAGCTTAGCCTAAAACTCACATACAAGGCATAATCAACAAGACATTACTTCTAACATCATTCATCATACCCAACAAGTACAAAGGGTTCCTCAACCTTGCCTTAAAAAGATATCCTCTAATCATTTAACAAGCGTATATGGGTTTAAAAGGAACTAAATTAATATTGTCTTATGATGGGTTAAGAGCCCACTTCTAAATCCAAAAATACATTCTAGGTTTGTTTCTATCCCAAACTAGGGTAAGGTATCTAAATCCACTCTTAGTTGTATAGAAAGCAAAAATTCACTCCAAGGTAGCAATTCTACCCAAGTTGTATAACCAAGTCCATTGGAACTGAAGCAACTCCTTTAGAGTAAGCAACTAATGCTAATGTTTCGCTAAGCATATGTAACACCCTTGCAGTACCCCCTGCACATCACACGGTGACAATGGATATGACGAGCCCCAATCTAACCCTTGAAATCTATATATTATGAAACTCTTAGGTAAGGTATAAATATAAATATAGGAAGAAACAACTTTAAATCATATGCTCAACTTAAGATTTTTCAATCTCAAATAGACTACTTAAACTAAAAGATACATAGTTTGACAAGCCTCTACTACTAACTAGACAACTATTGGGATAGACCCCAGCTAACCAAAATATAAACTGAAATCAAATAGCTAAAGTAATATTCATAAATGATTAAGAGTCTGATAAGCTATGTACTCAGACTATGTGGACTAAAAAAAATTTTGGGATGCATGAAGTGATGCCTGTGATTAATCGTGTAGCTAGAAACAAGCAATTGAACCTACATTATAAGAAAATGTAGCACATTAACATATATTTTTTAGTCAGTACTTTGGAATGTACCGAGTATATAGGGAAGAATGCATAAGTAAAATAAGAAATAAAAATATTTTCAAATCATTCATGATAAATCAAAATGACCGACCTTGGAGATGAATAAAACTTAAAACTATATGAAGATAAAACATTGATAATAAAACATACTAAATAAGCTTAGTGATTCATTAAACTTAGTTTTTGAAATCTTTAATTTTAGTCTTTCTTGTGGAAGATTCTTCTAATCGACATAAACCATGTGAGCTACCACGGAGTCAAATGTCTTACCTTCATTAGGGAGAGCTGCTAACCTTTTCCATTAATAAGTTATTACTATACTTGAACCAAATTGGGAAAAGTAGACACTGATGAGGTTTCTCAAAGCTACTGTGTCTTGTAGGTTTTGGGTATTTAGTATAGACTAATCCACATTCCCTTCTCAGTACTAAATACTACTCCCAAAAATATATGTATACTCTCATACTTACAAAATCCACCATAAAATAGCATAAAATTTTTTAGATTGAAAATGAATTATGCTTTTCTTTACATAAATCCCAATCAGAAGGAATACTTATGGATTTTCTTTTCTTATCTTGTATCAAAAGATTAAGCAAAACTTTGACTTTGCTGAAATACATGTAACAAAAGCTTAAAACCTAGGTTTCTTGTAAACTAAGTGCTTATGCTTAGTCATTTTGATTTATACTTTATTGTTAGAACTTATAACAAAGTATCTTGCTCAATACTAACATTGAAACCTTTCATCAAAATTCAAGTAAAACTAATAAAATTCAATTCACAATAGTAATACTTCAAGTCAAAACCCGAAGATGAAAAATCTTATGCACTTTAATCCTTTAATCACATTGAATCACCTTTGGTTTTGATCCCAAGAAATTTCCTTAGTTTTGAACTTTCTGGACATCATACAACTAAGGGAAATAGTCATATGTTGGGTTATAGTTTAGGGGTCAGACTCGTATACTGATCAGTGTGGTTGGATTTAATACTATTTGAGGTATGACTTTATGATAAGGGTCATATGATACTGTCCGAGACATACGATACAACCCGTATGTTGTCCTATGTCATAACCTAGGTGATTATATTCTGCCTAGGGTATAGTTTATGGGTACTAATTATATGACTAGGTACGAGTGGTACTTAGGAATCCTAGGTTGGTTAGTTGGGGGGGTTAAGATTCTACTTAGGGTATGAGTGGTGGGTACCACTCGTACCCTAGGTATGGATGATATTAGTTGTCGTACCCTCCTTTGAGAAATTTATACAATTATGTTAGGGGTATTCTGGACATTTTCTTTTATAACTCCTTGGGACCCCATGTCTTAAAACATCTTTTGGGGCTTTATTAATCTATTTTCAATCAATCAAACACTCTAAATTTCTCAAAATCTCTCAAGTCTCTATGGTTAAACAAAAGTTAGGGTGTCCTTCAAGGTGGTGAATTGAGGCTCATAGGGATAATTTTTTCTCATCTTATTCCCAATCTAATGAATGTTACTCCACCCTCATTGTTAGTTCCAAATAAATCCATATGTATGAATTATTTTCATGGCATAAATGTTGAATGGCTTTGTGTTTTCAAATATATATTGGGGTTTTCATTATAAATGCTTGGTTATGGTTTTCCTATGTTTAATTATTTATTTACATATTTTAATGGTGATTTGAATATTTGGTTGAATGGTAATGGTTAATTGGTACTTGGTTTTGGTTTTGGAAATATTATGCCCTCAATGTGTGTGAAAAAATGCCTATGAGATTACTTTTACTATATTATTGGACTTTCAATTAAACTATTATGTGGTATAACTTGGTAATGAAAGCCTAATTGGTATAATGGGTTTAAATGGTTTGGAATGGTTAATGGTAAGGTTTGGTGGTTGTGGTGAGTTTAATTAAATTCCTTTTGGGGTATAAAGAAATCGCTTAAGTGAACTTAATAATGATCACTTATGGGGTACATAGGAATCCTCTAAGTCAACTCAATAATGTAATCTATGGGTACATAGGAGTCCCTTAATCTCTATAAGGTTGGCTAAGGACATTGCTTGCTGGCTATAGTCAATATGATGATACCACTACTTCTAGCCTTGGTTAATTATAAGTGAAATGGTTTTGGTTGTATGGTAATGGTTTTAATTAGGTAATAATGATGGATGTGATAGGTAACTGTAAAGGTATGAGTCTAAAGTAAGGACACTTGAAACTCATATTTTTCAACATAAGGATGGATCATGACGACCATATATGATACTTATAGGGTGGAAAGGAATCCCAGAAGTACACTTGTAAATATGTATCATAGAGAGCGAAGGGTACTCAGGAATCCCCTACTTCTGTTATATCTCCGATTGGTGCAGCTACATGCATCGGGGTATATTCAGGGGGTACATTGGACGTATATAGCTAGTGGGTTTTTCTAGGATAGTAAAGCTACACATACCTAGATTAAAGGTTTTAATGGCATGCTAAACCTGATTTCCTTTCCCATCGTAGTTATATGTATATGTATGTATGTATGGTTCTAAATACATATGGTTGGTTTAATTTGTTTTTAATGTTTGCATTATTTTATCCTTATCCTGAGTACTTGGTAGCATTCAGCCATTAACCCATCTTCAGGTGGCTATATCCCTATGCAATGGAAGAACTCGCTATTCTACTCCTCATCCTTATTAATCGATTTGGGATCAACTCGCTTGGATAGAAGTGACAAACTTCCATATTGTAGAAGATTCTATTTCATATCATTAATTTATTACATACTTTTGTTATTTTATGACATTGGTTTTGGATATGGTTGGGGGCATGTCCTAACTGAATATTATTTTTCTTTTGGCTAGTGGTTTTGTGGAACTACTAGGGATTGGTATGGGCGATGTCGGCAGTGATGTTAGTATTTTTATTGTTATTGATATTGGGGATGATACCATTTGACTGTATTTATGATTTTTCCATCCTTTATATTTTGGGATTATTTATATTTATAATGGAACTCATTTGGTATAAGGTGTATGGATTGGTTTACGGTTTTATCTTGGTTTTGTCTATTGGTTGGATAATGGATTTTTGTACTTGTTTAGGTTTTTCATAGTCATGGACATATCCTAGAGTTTGGAATTGTAATAAATACAAACTTTTTTTATGTTAGGAATTAATCCAACTAAAGGTATATCTAATTAGGGTTTGGGTTTGATAACAGGGGTGGTCTCCAGTTCGTATTGTTCTTGGGATGCCCATTATGATAAGGCCTATATTTGGGTAGTATAAAGGTGGTATCAGAGCTTTAGTTTCATGGTCATTTGAGAGTACACAAAGCCACGTCGATTGGAGTCTCTTTTAAGGATGAGTAGCATGCCATATTCATAAGTGAGAGGCTATAAGGTATTTAGGAAATATTTCTTTTCTTTGTTTCCTATTTTCAAGTTTATAGTCTAAGTTATGCAGTCCCTTCTAATTTTTTTTGTTTGTTTTTTAGATTACGCCTTGATGATTTAAAGTTCATGGAAACTCCTCTGTCCCTAATAGGGATGATGTTGATGAGGCACAATCTAATCAAGGGATCCATACTCGATCTAGGGTATCAGTCCCTGATTTCTCTTGAGTTCCACCAATTCCTGCTAGTACTCTTTAGTCTAATATGACGAATGAAGAGTTTTGTTAGTCGATTCATATGATTTCTCAGTTTGTAGCTTCTCTGGATAAGCATGGTGCATCTGGTATTGCATCTTCTAAGGCCATAATGGTTGGCCAGTGCATGAAGTTGAATCCTCTAACCTTTAGTATTATTAAGTTGGAGAAAGATCCTTAAGGTTTTCTGGTTGAAACAGACTAAATATTTTGAGTCATTTATGCTATAAATATGGAAGGGTGGAGTTTACTTTCGATCAGGTAAAGGATGTAGAATACCAATGGTAAGAGGGTCGAAAGTAGGAAAAGAGTGTGGTTGATAAGTCTTCTTTATGGGAGACTTCAAATTCTTCTATGAACCAATTCTTTTCTTAGGAGTTGAGAGAAGCAAACGTGGAGTAATTTGTTAAACTAAAATAGGGGAAGATGTCAGTCAAGGAGTATGTCTTAAAGTTTTACTAGTTGTCAAGGTATGCTCCAGAATTGATATCTGATATGAGGAATAAAATGCGAAAGTTCACTTCAGGACTATCTTATGACTTGATCCTTGAAAGCAAAACTGTATTGTTGATTAAAGATATGGATATTTCTTAGTTTATTGTTCATATACAATAGGTAATGGAGGAAAAGAGGAAAAAGACAGTTATTAAGGAAAGGCAGGGTAAGATGTTTAGGTTCTATGAGCATGGTCGTTAATAGAAAAGTGGTTGTAATAGTGGTAAGTCTCTAAATAAAGTATAGGGGAGTTTAGGTTCTTTTTTTATAACTAGAGCTCCTTATTAGAAGCAGTCGGTTGATAGGCGTCAGCAGGGTAGCAATAACTTTAAGGCACAGGGTGCCCAATCTCAGGCTAGTGGTGCTTAGTCAGCTTCATCATGTCCTCCTTACAGGTTCTGTGGTCTCTCACATTGGGGTTTTTATGATGAGTGGAGGGATATGTGTTTCAAATATGGTCAGCAAGGCCATAAGCTTAGAAACTATTCGGTTGGTAAGGTTGTGTTTAGAGCGAATAAGTTTTTGGTTGAATTTTTTTCTGCTCCTGCACCAAAGGGTACTACTTCTGCATCTTCTTCTACTTCTGGTACTGACACATGTTGGAATAGATTATATGCACTCACTACCCAAATAAAGTTTGAGGCATCACCTGATGTCATGACTAGTACATTACAACTCCTTTCTCAGGATTTTTATTGTTTAATTGATCTGGGATTTTCTCTCGCTTATGTGACCCAATTTTTGGATGTGTATTTTGGTTTTGATCCTAAGGTTATTTTCGATCCTTTTTCTAATTCTACCTTGATAAGTGACTCTATGATGTCTAGAATATACTATAAGGGGTGTGTTATATCTATTTGTAGTAAGGAGATATTGGTGGATTTGTTTGAACTAGATATGGTGGATTTTGATGTTATTATAGGGATAGATTAGTCCCGCTCATGCTACGTGTCCTTAGATGGTCATACTTGTATGATTTTCTTTATATTTCTTGTTAAGCCGATTATTAAATGGAAGGGTGGTTCCCTAACTCCTACGGGGAAATTTATATAATATCATAAATCTTGGAGGTTAATCTCCAAAGGATGTGTCTATGATCTAGTCTGGGTTAAAGACTCTAACTCGAAAGTCCCTTCTTTGTATTTGGTTTCAGTGGTGAACGAGTTTATTGAGGTCTTCTGGATTATCTTCCTAGTATTCCTCCAGATAGGAAGATTAAGTTTGGGATTGATTTGGTTCCAAATAATCACTCAATATCTTTTCCTCCTTATAAAATGACTCTAACTGAGTTGAGAGAACTCAAGGATCAACTTATAAATCTCTTGGATAAGGGTATTCGTGCATAACAAGGATTGTTACAATCATAGTTGTATTAACTATAGGAACTTAAATAAGGTAAAGGGTAACAACAAGTATTCTTTTCCAAGGATAGATGAATTTTGATCAGTAGCAAGGTACCAAATTCATTTCTATGATAGATCTTTGGTCTAGGTATCATCAACATAAAATTAAGGAGGTGGATATCCCTAAGACATCTTTCCAAACCCAGTATGGGCACTTAGAATTCTCTGTTATGTTATTTGGTTTAGCTAATGCACCAGTGGAATTCATGGATTTGATGAATAGGGTGTTCAATCAGTATTTGGATTTTTTGTCATTACGTTCATTGATGACATTCTGGTGTATTCTAGTAGTGAGCTAAATCATGCCAATCACCTCTGCATGGTTCTGGAAACCTTAAATGAGAAACATTTGTATGCAAAATTCTCTACATGTGAATTCTAGTTGAATGTAATCATTTCTTTTGTTCATATTATTTCTAGTAAGGGGATCATGGTTTATCCACAAAAGGTGATGGTGGTTAGGATTGTCCTAGACCTACTACTCCAATTGATATTAAAAGATTTTTCAATTCGACTGGGTATTACATGAGGTTTGTGGAATGTTTTTTAATGATAACTGACCCATTGACTAAGTTGACTCTAAAGAAAGAAAAGTTCTCTAGGTCAGATGCTTGTAAGGTTAGTTTCAAAAAGCTGAAGGATAAGCTAACTGTTGTTCATGTTTTTACTTTCCCTGAAGGGAATGACAAGTTTGAGGTTTATTGTGATTCATCGAGTGCTGGACTTCGTTGAGTTCTGATGTAGCATGGTAAGGTGATAGCCTATTCTTCTTGGCCATTGAAGGTACATGATAGGATCTATCGTACTCATGATTTGGATCTGTTAGTGGTGGTGTTTGCGTTGAAAATTTTGCAGTACAATTTATATGAAGTGTATGCGGACATCTTTTCTAATTATATGAGCCTATAGTATATGTTCACTCAGATAGATCTTAATCTCAGTTAGAGAAGATGGCTTGAGCTTCTTAAGGACTATGACATGCATCTTCATTACTATTTATGTAAGGAAAATATTATTGTTGATTCTCTTAGAAGGTTATCCATGGGGAGTTTAGCTTATGTGGATAAGGAGAGGTGGGGAGTTGGTGAATGATATCACTACTTAGCTAATTTGGAGTTTGCCTTTTGGATTCTAAAAATGGTGGTGTACTGGTACAGGAAGTGGTTCAATCATCCCTTGGTGCAAAGATCAAAGAGAAATAAATTCTCGATCATATCTTGATAAAAATAAAGGGTGATGTAGGTGGGCAAAAGGTAATGGTATTTTATATTAGTGTTGATAGTACGTAGCAGTACCAAGAGAGATTATGTGTTCTTGACATTGTTGGTTTGTGAGAAAGGGTATTGGCTGAGGCGTATGATTGACACATTGGTGTTCACCCTAGTTCGACAAAAATATATCCTAATCTCAAGAAGATGTATTGGTGGAATGGTATGAAGAGAGATGTGGCTAATTTTGTGGCCAAATACATAGTTTGTCAACAAGTGAAGGTTGAGAACATGAGACCTAGGGGTTTGTATCTTGAGATTGAATTAACTAAATAGAAATGGGAGGTGATCAAGATGGATTTCTTTATTGGTCATTCTTAATTTCTGAATCAATTTGATTTGCTTTGGGTCATCGTGGATAGTATTACAAAGTCATCTCTCTTCTTGCAAGTGAGGACTAACTTTTTGATTGAGGATTATATGAGGTTGTATCTTTATGAGATTGTGAAGATTCATGGATTTGTATCATGGTAGGCTATTTTTATCTCCCTTTTGGCGTACGTTTCATAAGGGATTGGGTACTAACGTTAGTCTGAGTACAACTTTTGACTTGCAGATAGATGGGAAAGAAGAACAGATTATTCTTACATTGAAGGATATGCTACGAGTATGTGTTACTGATTATGGTGGTAGTTAGGTTGAGCATCTACCTCTTGTAATATTTTCTTACAAAAATAGTTACCATTCTAGTATTGGGATGGCTCCTTTTAAGGCATTGTATGGTAGGAGGTGTAGATTTACCTTTGTCTAGTTTGAGCTTTATGAGGTGGATAATTTTGTCCTGGATTTTGTTTATCAGGCTATGGAGAAGGTGAAGGTGATTTATGATAGGCTTAAGGTTTCCCAATGTAACCAAAAGTCTTATATGTTTGTAAGGCTTACAGACTTGGAGTTTGAGATTGAGGAAGGGTTTTCCAAAGGGTGTCTCATATGAAGAGAGTAATGCGGTTTGGAAAAAAGAAAAGCTCAGTTCCTGGTATGTTGATCCTTATGTGATTTTATGGAGGGTTGCTTATGTTGCATATGAATTGGAGTTTCCTTCTAATTTAAACTCCATTCATCTAGTTTTTCATGTCTTTATGTTGAGAAAGAGTATAGGTGATCCTTCATTGGTTGTTCCTTTGGAAGGATTGGGTATCTAGGGTTCTCTTTCTTATAAAGAGATCCCGATTGATATCTTAGATCGGCAGGTTCGTTAGTTGCAGACAAAGGATATAGCTTAGGTTAAGGTTCTATGGTGGAACAACAAGGTGGAAGAAACTAGTTTGGAAGCGGAAGAGGGAATGAAGTCCAAGTATCCGCATTTATTTTATGCTCGAGATATTCGTGAGGAAGGTATGCATTCTTGATCATATCTTGTGTTCTAACTTAGTTATTTGTTTGAATGGTTATGATTGGGTGTGGTATGTGCTTGTACTACCTTGTCTGTCATTCGAAGATCAATGATCCTACTGTGGGAGATAGAAACACCCCAGGTTTTTATCCTTAGAAATTTCTTGAGTTATGAACTCTTGGGACATCATACAACTTAGGGTACTAGTCATATGTTGAGATATAGTTTAGGGTTCAACACTTGTATGTTGATCAGTTTTCTTGGGTTGGCTATATTCCATGGTATGACTTCACTATGAGGATCGTATGATGGGGTGCGAGTCATATGATGCAACTCAGATGATGTCCTATGTCTTAACTTAGGTGATTCTATTCTGCCTAGTGTATGGATTATGGATACCAATCATATGATTGGGTACGAGTTGTACTTAGGAATCACAGGTTTGTCAGTAAGGGCAATTGAGAGTCTACTTGGGGTACAATTTTTGGGTGCCACTCGTACCCTATGGTACTGATGGTGGTGGTTGTCGTACCCTACTGCAGAAAATTTCTACAATTAAAATAAGGGTATTATGGATATTTAACCTTATAACTCCATGGGACCCCACGACATAAAACACCTTTTTGGGGCTTCATTCAGCTATTTACAATGAATAAAACACACTTAACACTCGAAATATCTCATGGATCTTGGGTTAAGAAAAAGATAGGGTTTCCTTAAAGGCGGTCAACTAAGGTTAATAGGGTGATTTCTTCTTATCTTCTTCTCAATCTAAGGCATGTTACTCCTCCCTCATTATTAATTTCAACTAAAGGCATATTTATCAATTCGTTTCAAGGCATAAATGTTAAATGGCTTTGGGTATTCAAATATATGTTGGGGTTTAGGTTATAAATGCTTGGTTATGGTAGTCCCATGTTTTAACCATGGATTGCATTTTTTAGTGGTAGTTTGGATATTTGGTTGCATGGGAATCGTTAATTAGTACTTGGTTTTGGTTTAGGAAACATTATACCCCTAATGTGTTTGATGAAATGCCTATTAGAATGATTTTACTGTATGTTGGACTATTAATGGAACTATTGCATGGTATAACTTGGTAATTAAAAGATAAATGGTTTAAATGGTTTGGAATGGTTAAATAGTATGGTCTTGATGGTTATGGTTGGTCTAATTTAAAGCCTTGTGGGGTAGAAGGGAATCCCCAAGGAAATTTAATAATGACCACTTATGGGGTATATAGGAATCCCCTAAATTAACTCAGTAATTTAATCTATGGGTACATAGAAATCCCTTAATCTCTAAAGGGTTGGTTAAGGACATTGCTTTCATGATATAGTCGGTAATATGATACCACTACTTCTAGCCTTGGTTAATAAAAAATTGAAATGTGGTTTGGTTGTGTGGTAATGGTTTTAATTGGGCAATAATGGTTGGGTGTGATAGCTAACCATGAAAGTGTGAGTCCAATGGACGGACATTGGAAACTCATATTTGCCGACATAAGGATGGGTAATGGTGACCATATATGATTCTTACGGGGTACACGGTAATCCCTTAAGTATACTTGTATATATGTATCATTGAGAGTGAAGGGTACTTGGGAATCTCCTACTCGTGTGGTATCTCCAGTTCATATGTATACATGTATCATGGCCCGTTCATTGGGCTACACCAGACACATATAGCCCGTGCATAGTTTTAAGACAATTAAGCTACACATACCTAGGTTAATGGTTTTAATGGCATGCTAAACCCGGTTCCCTTTCCAAGCATGGTTATATCTATATAGTATGTATGATTGTGAATACATATGGTTTGCTTACTTCACTTTAAAGGTTTTCATTATTTTATACTTATCCTGAGTACTTGCTAGCATTCACCCACTAACACATCTTCAGGAGGTTGTATCCCTACAGTATACTGGAACCGACCATACTACTCTTTCTACTTAGTGATCGGATTAAGGGTTAGCTTAGGTTGATTCAAGTGGTGTGCTTCCATATTCCAGAATGGTCTATTTCATATCATGGATGTCTTTACATAATTTGGTTATTTTAGGGAAGTTGGTTTTGGCTATGGTTGGGGCACGTCCAAATCAAATATTGTTTTTCTTTCAGCTAGAGGCTTTGTGGAACAACTATGGGTTGGCATGGGCAGTGTTAGCAGTGGCATCAACCTTAGTATTGGCATTTGTATTGGGGCTGATACTATTTTAATATATTAATCATTGTTCCATCCTATTATCTTTTGGGATTATATATATATATATATATTTAATGGAATTTATTTGTTATGGGGTGTAGGGATTGGTTTACGATTTTGATTTGGCTTGGCTATTGGTTGGATAATGGATGGTTGGACTTGTAAGGTTTCGTCGTGGTCATGGACCTATCCTTTAGTGTAGAATTATAATAAACGCTAACTTGTTATACATTCAAAATTCATATGACTCAGGGTATGCATATTTGGAGGTTAGGTTGGGTAATGGTTGTGGTTCCGGGTCTTAGTTGGACTTCGGATGCCCATTACGACAATGCCCGATTCGGGTCATGTCACACGTGGTAATGTTATGCTTCAAAAAAAATTAGAAATTGGGTATGAAACCTTACTAAAACATATAAATTCAACGTTAAAGATCAAGTTTTTCAAGCACAAGGATGAAAAAGTATCCTTGTTCAAAACCCCACATACCTAGATTTACTTGACTTGTGAAGAGAACCTAAACTTAGAGACTGAAGAGATGTCTTTATGGGAGAAACCCTAGACTTGTTGTTCTAAAGGATGGGAATAGAAGGAGTGTTGTTAATAAATTGAAAGTAGAGGAAAATAATGCCACTCCTAAAGTTAGAAGTCGTGGGTTGGAAGTTTTAAGAGGGGAATAAACCAAACGACCCCTCAATTGAACTTATAGAAACTTAATCATCAGTCGTCTTGAGTCATCTCATAAATTGTAATGTCTGGTTATAAGTTAACCTAGTTACCCGTAACCTTGGTAGAAACAAATAAAGTAGAAATTTTCTATATACGAGTCATACCCTACAACTCGTAGCATGTCACAACGACTTGTAGCAACCACTCGTAACCTGGACAGAAACTTAAATGACCTACCGTGTTGATCTTATGACTCTCTTAATAAGATTTGTCAACTATTGTAATGAATCCTAGGGTAAAGTCATCAACAAAAAAGAAACTATGGGCCATTCCACTGAGATGTGCACGACTAGAATATAAAATTGATATAGTCTCCTTATTACTTTTACGGTCAAGTTGTACCCAAGGTAGCACTACAATTATTTTATATTATCTTGCTTATGACTACATCATATGACTCTTGATGAGTCTTCATGTCTTAAGAAATGAGTCATAGGTTCCACAGTGACCTTCAAATCATAGGACATTACATTATCTACCCCTTGGAAACATTCATCCTCAAATGAGATTCATTTCGGATAGGGATCTTGGAACAGAAACAACTTTCTCCACACTTATCCTACAATCAAGATTATAAATTATTACTAGGATTTCAAGACCCACAAACACATGATACGATATAGGAATACATAAATAGACTTAAAAAGAAAGAATTTACTAAAAATAATGATCTACCTTTGGTAGAAAATTAATTAGAAGAAAAAAGATGAGGTACTTGGTCATCATGTCTGCGTTAGTTTCCCAAGTGGCCCCTTCAACTAACTGGTTCTTCTAAAGTACCTTTAATGATGCTACATCCTTGTTCCTTAGTTTTCGGTCTTTACTGTCAATTATCTCAATGGGAATGTCTTCATACGATAAGCTATATTTGACCCAAATACTTTCTAGGGGAACTACTAAGGACAAATTTCTAATGTACTTCATATGCACTGAAACATGGAAAACTAGGTGATCATAGCTAACCTTGGTAGAAGGTCCAACTCATAAGAATCCTCTTCTACATGTCTTACAATCTCATTTGGACCACCAAATAGGGGACTGAACTTTTCTTTCATTCAAAAGCTCACTATCCCTTTCATAAGGGATACCTTCAAGAATGCTTAATCACTCACTTCAAACTTGAGCTCTCTCCTTCTTACATCTTCATATGGTTTTTGATGTCTCCGAGAAGTCTTTCGTCTTTCAGAACCAACCGAACATTTTCCATAGCTTCAATAATAGATTCTGTCCTAATCAATGTTGCTTCATCAAACTCAAAAATCATCCAAAGGGTGATATACACCTACGCCTATAAAATCCTACAAATAGTGCCATCTGAATGTTGGCATGGTAAATATTACTTTAAGTAAATATGATCAAAGTTAAATGATCATCCCAACTTATGTTAAAGTCTGACAACACTCTCTTATCATGTTTTCTAATGTCACAATTATGCGTTTAAAATGACTATCGATTGCAGATGAAAATCAGTACTAAGCTTAACCATTGTACCAATGCCTTTCTAAATGATTGCGAAAATTGGGAACTCAAATTTGTGTCTCTGTCTGAAATGATGGACAAGGGTATCCCATGAAGCCTTACTAATTCACGAATGTAAAATTTTGCATAATATTCCATCGTATTTGAAGTCTTAACAGGTAGGAAATGTGTTTATTTGGTCATTCGATCGACTATGACCTATATTGAATCAACCAAACGTCTTATATGAGGCAACCCTATGATGAAATCCATATTTACTAGTTCCCACATCAAAGTAGGGATACTGATCTCCTGTAGCATACCACCCGGTCACTGGTGTTCAACCTTAACTTAGTGGTAGTTGGGACACATGCCTACAAACTATGCTATGTCCCTTTTAATAGCATTCCACGAATAAACTTCTTTCCAATCAAGGTACATCTTAGTATCACCCGGATGAATAGAATACTTTGAACAGCTTTGACTAGCATCCTTTCCGTCAACCCATGAACATTGGGGATACAAAGACAACCTTGATAGTGAACTACAACATCTTTGCCTTGGGAGAAAAACTTGACCAACTTCTACTGGACTGCTTCCAATAGTTTTCAAAGTATGGGATCATTATGCTACTTCTCCTTTACTTTCAATACAAGAAATGATTCCAAACAGTTTTGAACAAATACTCACCAATCATTTGTGTCAAGTAAACATACTCCAAAATGGGCCAACCTATGCACTTCTTTGGCCGACTCCAGTTCTCTCTCTTTCATATGAGTCACACTACCCATAGACAGCCTACGTAGAGAGACTGCAACCAGTTAGCCTTATCGAGATGATGAAGCACATTCATGTCATAATCAGCCAATATCTTCAACCATCATTTTTAACAAAGATTTAGCTCCCTTTGATAAAATATGCACTGAAGACTTTTATGGTTAGTGAAAACATCAACATGAACACCATAAAGGTATGCCTCCAAGTCTTCAAAGAAAACACCACAACAGTTAACTCCAAATAGTAATTTAGGTAGTTTATTTCCTAATCCTTTAGTTACCTGGAGGGATGCATATTTATTCTCCCACTTTGCAGCATCACAGAACCTAACCCAACTTTGGATGCATGACAATACACCATGAATCAATATAACCCCTCTGGTAGGGCAAACATTAGTGCCTCATTCAATCTATCCTTCCATTCTTAGAAATTTTTCTGACATTTATCTGACCATATAGACTCCACCTTATTTTGTTTTATCTTAGTCAATAGTGTGTCTATGGAGGAAAAACCTTTAACAAACCTTCTATAGTACCTGGGAAAACTCAAAAATCTTCTTATGTCTGATGGACTGATAGGACTAGGCTAGTACTTCGCTTTATTAGTCTTCTAAAGATCCACATGAATACCAGTCCCTGAAATGATGTGTCCCAAGAATGTAACAAGCATGAATAAAAATTTACACTTAAAAAACTTTGCCTATAATTGATGGTCCTTGAGGGTTTGCAGCACTATCCTCAAATAATCCACATGATCCTTTTCACTTCGAGAATTTACTAGTATGCCATCTGTGAAGACAATGATGAAAAAAAAAATTACTACTTGAAAACCTTGTTCATAAAGTCTATAAAGGGTGAAGGAGTATTTGCAAGTCCAAATGACATAACCACTAACACAAAATCACCATAGCTTATTTTAAAAGGCATTTTCTGAATGTAGTGCTCCCTAACTTTTAACTGATAGTACCCTGATGAAAGGTCAATCATGGAAAACTACTGGGCAACCAACAATTATTCAAATAGATCATAGATTCTAGAAATGGGGAACTTGTTCTTGATGGTAACCTTGTTTAACTCTCTATAGTGTATAAAGATTCTGAAAGTGCATCCTTCTTACGCACAAGCAAAACTAGAGCGCCCCCACGGGGAAATACTGGGTCTGATGAAAATCTTATCTATGAAACCTCTAAGTTTTTCCATTAAATCTTTATAGTCGAATAGATCTATGCAATATGGATGGATAAAGATGACCTGAGCATCAGGAAAAATATCAATACCGAACTTTATTTCTCTTTCTGGACATACCCTTTGCAGATCTCTGGTAAAAACCTCAAGAAACTCATTAACTATGGGGATTGATTGAACTGTTGGTGTTTCAGAATTAATATCTTTGACTCAAACTAAATGGTAAATACACCCTTTTGATATTAAATCTCTGTCCATAATATACAAGTTGAAACGATCTTTCTGAGACACAGAACCACCTTCCCATTAAAAAATTGTCTCAATGAGAAACTGAAAATTCACCACGTTGGTGCAATAATATATTGATACATAGCATGAATGAAACCGATCCATGCCCAAAAGGACATCAAAATCTACAATATCTATCTTTATTAAATCCGCTAGTGTGAATTTCTGGAGGAAGATAATAAAATATTTCCTACAGACTCATCGATCAAGGACTGAACTACCCACTTGGATAGAAGCTTAGAAAGGCTTTGGAAAATTTTCAGGGCTTACCCTAAAATTTATAGCAACTAGTGGAGTTGCATATGATAGATTAAATCTCAAGTCAAATAACATATATACATCAAGGTAAAAGGAATGAAGCATACCAATGACAATATCAATTGACCTCTCATATTCCTAACATGATGGCAAAGCATAGAACTGATTCTGGCTTTGACCGCCACCAGTACTGGATGGTGCACCATGGAAAGGGATTGGGCATCCTGAATTAGCTGCATAATTTATAGACTGAGTCTAATAATTAACATCCCTACTTCTCTTATTATCATGTGGACACTCCTTGATCTTGTGGACCAACTTTCCATAACCATCGCAACCCTCTTTTCCCATAAAAGACTCAATACATATTTTACATGTCGAATAATTGGACCTTCTGACCACACTGTTCTGAAACCAAAAATTCAAAGTTCTGTGCCACTGCTCCTACCTGGTCCTAGGTGAAATGGAACTTACTAGGGATGGTCCAGGAAATGATGCGTGACCTTGAAATAGCGAATGACTTGCCCCTTTGGACCATTGTTGACTATACTCAACCTGTCAAGTCCTAGCTTATTTATTCCTCTTATCTCTTTCCTTCAACTTCTCTTTCTCAATCTATTGCACATACATCATCAAACATGAAATATCCATTACTTTGATCTACATGAAAGTTTGATACGTTTTGACCACTAAATCAGACACCATAGTAAAAAATTTACTCATATGAGCCCTAGAATCAGATAATAAATCTGTGCCATACTTATTATAACGCCCTGAGATTTCATCTTGAGATGTCACATGATGCTTATAACCCCAAAGGACCACAAAATAACCCTTTACTGATATCTGTACCTTTACACTGCATAATATTTGAAATAACTATGAAAATTAGCCATAAGTTTCAACACATCTATGAATATTTATAATACAAAAAATTAAATACTAATACATCCATCTAAAAAGCCTCTAAACTATTTGAACTGTGGAGTTGATGGGACAGGTCCCCAACTAACTCTGTCAACTAAAAATAAACAAAGTCTGAAGCAATAATAGTAAACTGAGATTCTTCCTTGAAAGAAAAGGATTCACTACTACTGCTGCTGACTGAGATTGGACTGGTGAGGATACTCTGGATTTTGTTCCTCCAAACCTATGGTATCAAATAAAACACCATAGCACAAATGCGTTAGTACAAGAATTTACCGAGTATGTAGATGAGGTAGACTAATGCAAGGGCTTATGCATGCCAAATATCTAAACTGAATAATCAAGGAAATATTGCATGAGAACATATACATGAATCCACAGACCATAACTAAAATCATCGTAAATCTAGATACTAAAACTCAGATACCACATTACTGTAGACTGAACTCGCTATTGATACTGAGATACTGAATTACAGACGTATCTGATACTGATAGCTGAGAGTCTGGATGTACATATATCAAGGACTAAATTTTTAGCTTACTACTTTCAACTGACAGGATTAGAGATCAACTTTTCTAATAGACTATTCCAAAAGCGATTATCAAACATAAGAATTATGATTATATCTGAATCTGACAATAAGAACACTCAATAGAAATCTAATACTGTGATCAAGCCTGTTTGGCGGCATATCTCTGAATATGATATCAAATAACTATATATGAGACCAAGCCTATATCACAGGATGGTCCACAAATCAATGGAACTATCTAAGTTCCTTATAAAGATAGATGACTGTATCTGACGATCCTGATTTCTGAAGATTGATACTAAAACTAAGATTAAATCTGAAACTAAAATTGTAACTGTGGGAAATAGATACTTAATCGACTACCCCAACCAACCACAGGTGGGTTCCAACCTATAACCCCAACTGGAAGGGTGTTAATATCATGTCATGGGTAAAGACCTCTCTCTGGTCAATCTTCTTTGACGGATGAACCTTATCAAGAAGTCGACCTAAGGCAACATAATAGTCAAATACTCTCTCTGAAAGTGACAACCTTTACTGATGTGACTCCTGTATCCTATGCTAGCTATGCAGTTCTGGAGTTCAGGGATTACTACTAACGACTTCAGCCTTTCTTACTGATGGGAAAACCCACCATCCTTTCCCTCGCTTGGTGCTAGTTTCTACTCCTAACTGAAAGACTCTGACTGAATCATTAACTAACCACCACTGAACTGTATCTGATACAGTTCATGTTTCTCAAAAGATCTGACTGAGTTATGCTGAGATTACTTAGTTTCGTATCAGATGGAAAAGGTATCAAATCAAGGTATCTGACTGACGACACAAAGTTTGAATGGATTACTCAAATCGCTTCTGAGATTATGTTTGAATCACGTGAATACTATTAGATCTAAGTTGATTATAGGATTGAGGCTAGATTACTAGTGATACAGAGATTACAGAGATAACTGAGATTACTGAGCTTTCTTAAGTTCTGTACTTATCTTAAGATATAGAGTTCTATAGTTCACTAAGTTCTGAGAATCATGGCTCGACTAAAGTTATTGAGAAACTAACACAGACTCTAAACAACAGCTTTATTATCGGGTATATATACCCCATAGACTCGATAGCATAAAAGTAAAGCATAATCATTCTTGACTAGTCATCACCACAATCATTCATTCATCATCACAAGCATTCATTCATTATCACAACTATTAAAGAGTCTTCACAGTCATTAAAGCATCTCATAATCATTAAAGCATCTCATAGTCATTAAAGCATCTTTTCAAGTAATTAGGAATTATGTCATATGTTCATTGCCACAATTATTAAGAAATCACCTCAAGCATGTAAGGATCACAAACGTCTATTCATCATCACAGCCGCCAAGGGATGACTTTAAGCATCTCAGAATCATAATCATATAATAACGTAGGGGAAACATGGTACTAGATCGTACTCCATTCAACTAGGTTTTTCTTCAACTATTTCATACCTATATCAGTCTTGACATGTTTTTGGATATCACATGGCTTAGGGAAACTTCATAATATCATGTCATAACTTACTTGCTAACCATTTGGTATGTATTAAAAACTTAGCATATATCAATAGCACATAATTGGGAAATTTACTACTCTCACATCTCCACTTGTTCACTAAGGTCCTTCAACAAAACACTAGACATGCACGGGTTCACACTTATTTTGGAATTTCCATACTATCGTGGCACAATTCATTTGCTAAGGCATTTTATCAAACACTTGGCATACATAGACTAAGTCACAACTTGGTGTGTTCTATTCAACATACTATAATGGCTCTTACACTTCACCTAGTCTCTTTATCAAACCTATGGGGGACATTCTTCGCTTATTCAACCATTTCTACACCCAAAAGTCATGAACACATCATATAGAAAACAACTTCAAGAGTGTCTATCACAAAAATCACATGAATTCCACATACTAAGGTCAAAGCTCATAAATTTTTTAGACAAACATGAATCAAAACTCAACAACTGCTGGAACATCAATTTTAACTCACATAAATCATTAAAAACTCATAAACATAAAATCCTTTACTATTAGAAAAGGGTACTTGAGCTTCTTGGATTAAAGGGACCCAAGAATCAATATCTACATACCTTAATCTTTGAAATTGGATGAATTCTAATGCTTGAGACTCTATCCGCACTTGTAATAAATGATTCTTGAAGCCCACACTATGAGGAACTTGATTCTTCAAGAAATCTTGAAGAATTTATGGATGATTTTTGGAAGATTAGGGTTCTTGAATAAAAACCTAGGTATTTTCTCTTAAGAGAATTGGAAGAGGAAATGATGAAATTAGGGTTTGGATGGGGTTTCTCATATTTATATAGGCCTCCAAAAGATTGGAAAAAACCAAAATACCCTTGCAAAAACATTTCTTAATTAATAAAAAAATAGCTGATGATATTCGTGACAAGCTGTCAAACATGTGACAAGTCATCACAAAATGTTGGATTTTGTGACTTTCTTCTTATGGTGACGACATTTTGAGACAACCCGTTAGGCTTGTGACAAGTCATCAAAAAATGTCGTCACAAAATTTCCAGGCTGACACACTGGAGTAAAATGGGCACAACACCTTGCTCCGATATCGGTTTTGGGAAAAATTAGTATCGTTGGAAAGATATTTCAAAGAGATTTCAGTTGATATCTAGTAGGTCCTGTAATTCAATATATACAAGGAGTTATAGTCGACTGAAGTTGACCCATATTTTGTCACTCACTAAAACTTGAATGATAGGAAAGCTTTCAACTCGTCCTTGAGTTAGGGGACCGCTATGATCTTAATTCATGCTCGAATAGATTCCCACACTACATAATTTTAACACACTAAATTACAATGGATTCAAGGATTTTGGAACATCTATGCATGTGAATGACGGATTTCCATTCTAGTCCAAAATGTGGGGTATTACATTATCTCCCCCTTGGAATCATTTATCCTCGAATGTCGCTTGATAAGTTACGAGTAATGATCAACTAAACATCTTTAAGGGATGTGAATATCTAGAACATGAATATGCAACTGGAACCACTGACATATAGAGTTAACACACTGGGCATGCATATCTGATGCATGGAATACTCGACTGAATCTACTCATAGCTGAATTCTCAGAACACTCGTTCATATCTGATGCATGGATTCATAACTAAGCTGATCTCAAGAATGCATGACCTATCACACACAGATAAGCTGAACTCATTTCTACTAAATACGCATATCTAATGCATGAATGTCCAGTTAAGATGACTTTCTAAAACACGACTTGACAATACAATAACGAAAGACGGTAACTTCATAAAAAAATCTGAACATACATCGAGATGAATCTAATCGCATGCAATATCATAATACTATAGGGTATCTCCTCCTTGGGACTCTATGTCCCTCTAAACACACTTCACTAAAATACTGGGGCGGTGCGCGGGGCACGTACAGACTGGGTCATGATTGACCGATCTAAATCTGAAACTTATGCATGACTCATGCTAACATATAAGTTCAAAATTGGAGCAAAGTATCTATGAATAAATGTCATAAATATAAAGGGATTATAACATACCCGGGTCTATTTTAGGGAATCCTTCCCGATCAAGGCGAGCCTAAAGCGCACGGAGTCTACCCCTTTGAGTCAGCACTCTTTATTCTCACCTTCTATGGCCAGGCTCACTACACCCAAATTATATATCACTACCGACTCTACACACTACTTGGTGGCACCTACCATACTCTCCACAATACGGATGGGTACAAATACCACTAGCACTACTCTGGGCTTTGGAGCTTGGTACTCACTCAGATCTTACACCCCCAAACACAGGTGCGGGTATACTAGCTAAAGATGGAGTTAGAACTAAAAATCTTTGACCATAATGAGAACTACTACCACATTGATTCTGACTACGAGAAACCACGACTACCTGTCTTGGCTCTCTTACTCACTCACTCTCTCTCTCTCCTTCATCCATTTTCCTCAATATTTTGTACATGCATCATTAGCCTAGAAAGGTCCATATCTCTATTGAGCATAGGAGCTATGCACTCTTTCAATACATAACTCGATACCCCAGACAAAAACTTACTCATACTCACTCTAGGGTTAGCTACAAAGTTGGGAGCATAGTTAGCTAATTGGTTAAACTTAAGAAAATACTCTTTCACGGTCATGGAACCTTTCCTTAGGTTCACAAACTCTTCTACCTTAACATCTATCATCTCTAGCAGGAAAAACCTACCTAGAAAGGCACTCTGAAACTCTGGCTAAGTCACGGGAGTTGTATTCTCCCCTTTAATCTTCTCCAATATCACTACGCAATCATGAGCAATATCTTACATCGTATAAGATACTAACTCAAAACTCTCCTCCTTAGAAACATGCATAATCTGGGTGATCTTCGTCACCTCTTCTAGATAAAGCTGTAGATCCTCACCTACTACTGACCAAAAGAATTCTGAAGGGTTCATTTTTATGAAATTTTGAACCTTGGTTGTGGTGAAATTCCTATCTTGCTAAGGTGGGGATGCAGCCTGATGATTTCCCTAAACATTAGTCACAGCTTGGGCTAGCGCCTATAAAGCTACCTGAAACTTTTCATGTGATACACTCTCATTCCTAGGATCAACTGGATGAGGGGGTTGATCATTAACCCTATGGACAAAATCTCTGCGAGGAGGCATACTCTGTATTTGGAAGAAAGAACTGGATTAGATTGAGAATCAACTTGATCCCATGCTCACTCATATGAAATGATCACTGATAAAGGGGAACTGCTCCTAAGAATATCCTGTAGCCTCTTGTGCATAAATATGATGCGCTACACACCCATGTATAAGACTCTACTAGATACGTTTTTCAAATTCCGTAGGACACTTTTGAACCTAAGGCTCTGATACCAAGTTTATAACGCCTCGAGATTCCATCCGGAGATTTCATACGGTGCTTATGACCCTAAAGGACCGCAAGCTAACCCTTTACAGATATTTTTACTTGTACACTGCATAATATCTAAAATAAATATAGAAACTAGCCATAAGGTTCAACTCAACTATGACTATTCATAATACAGAAAACTGAATACTAATAGATTCATTTGAAAATCCTCTAAACTATTTGAACTATGGAGTAGATGGCACAGGTCCCCAACTAACTCCGTCAACTAAAAATAAACAAACTCTAAGGCAATAATAGTAAACCAAGATTTGTCCTCGAAAGAAGAGGACTCACTGCTACTATTGCTGACTGGGACTGAACTGCTGAGGATACTCTGGATTATGTTCCTCTAAACCTATGGTGTAAAATAAAACATCATTACCCAAATGCATCAATACAGGAATGTACCGAGAATGTTGACAAAGTAGGCTAATGCAAGGGCTCATGCATGCACAATATCTAAACTGAATAATCATGGAAATATTGCACGAGAACACATACATAAATCCACAGACCATAACCAAAATCTTTGCAACTATAGATATTGAAACTCGGATACCACTTTACTATAGACTGAACTCACTACTAATACTGAGATACTGAATCACTGACACATCTGAACTGATAACTGAGAGTCTGGATGAACTTACATCAAGGACTGAATTCTGATCTTACTGCTTTTGACTGAAAGTATTAGAGATCAAATTTTCTAATAGATTATTTTGGAATCGATTATCAAAGATAAGAAGTATGATTATATTTGAAAGTGACAACAAGAATACTCAATAGAAATTTGATACTATGATCAAGCCTGTCTGGTGGTATATCTATGAATATGATATCAAATAATTGTATATGAGACTAAGCCTATCTGATGGGTTGGTCCATGAATTAATGGAACTATCTGAGTTCCTCATAATGATAGATGATTGTATATGACAGTCCTGATTTCTCAAGATTGATACTGAAATTGAGATTGACTCTAAAACTGAAACTGTAGCTGTGGGAAATATCTACTTAACAAACATGCCCCAACCAACCATAGGCGTGTTCCAACCTACCGTGCCATGGTTAAAGACCTCTCTCTGGTCAATTCTCTCTTATGGATGACCCTTACTACGAAGTGACCTAAGGCAACATAATAGTCAAATACTCTCTCTTTGGAGGTGAAAACCTTTACTGATGGTGAATCCTATATCCTACACTGGCTACGTAATTCTGGAGTTCAGGGATCGCTACTAACGACTCTGGCCTCTCTCGCTTATGGGAAGAGCAATCATCCCTTTTCTCACTCGATGCTAGTTTCTACTCCCAACTGAAAGACTCTGACTAAATCCTTAACTAACCACAACTGAAGAGTATCTGTACTGATCATGTTTCTCGAAAGGTTTGAGTTACGTTGAGATTACTTAGTTTCGTATCTGATGGAAAAGGTATTGAATCATGGTATATAACTAACGATATAGAGGTTGAATAGATTACTTAAATAGCTTCTGAGATTAGAATTGAATCACTTGAATACTATTAGATCTAAGCTGATTACAGGACTGAGGCTAGATTACTAGCGATATAGAGATTATAGAGATAACTGAGATTACTGAGCTTTTTTAAGTTCTGCACTTATATGAGGATACAGAGTTCTATAGTTCCCCGAGTTCTGAGAATCATGGCTCGACTGAAATTGTTGAGAAATTAACACGGGCTCTAGACAATAGCTCTATTGTCAGGTATAAATACCTCCAAAACTCGATAGCATAAAAGTAAAGCATAATCATTCTTGATGATTCATCACCACAATCATTCATTCATCATCACAAGCATTCATTTATCATCACAAACATTAATTCATCATCATAATCATTAAAGAATCTTCACAATCATTAAAGTATCTCACAATCATTAAAGTATCACTTCAAATAATTAGGAATCATTTCATATGATTATTCCCACAATCATTAAGACATCATCTCAAGATTTTAAGGATCACAAACGTCTATTCATCATCACAGTCGCCAAGGGGTCACTTTAAGTATCTCAGAATCATAATCATCTAATAACGTAGGGGAAACATGCTACTAGATCATACTCCATTCAACCAGATTTTACCTCAACTATTTCGTACCTATATTTATCTTGACATGTGTTTGGATATCATATGGCTTGGGGAAACTTCATACTATCATGTCATAATTTACTTGTTAACCACTTGACATGTATTAAAAACTTATCATATATCAAGAGCACATAATT
Organism: Capsicum annuum; assembly: GCF_002878395.1. Lineage (NCBI taxonomy): Eukaryota > Viridiplantae > Streptophyta > Magnoliopsida > Solanales > Solanaceae > Capsicum > Capsicum annuum. The sequence goes on along the minus strand of NC_061122.1, from coordinate 133,880,878 downwards.
GGGGAATTACTACTATCACATCTCCACTTGTTCACTAAGTTCCTTAAATAAAACACTCAACATGCACGGGTTCACACTTATTTGGGAATTTTTATACTATCGTGGCACAATTCATTTGCTAAGGCATTTTATCAAACACTTGGCAGGCATGTACTAGCTCATAATTTGGGGTTTTCTATTCAACATACTATAGTGGCCCTTATGCTTCACCTAAGCTCTTTATCAAATCTATGGGGGACATGGTTCGCTTATTCAAATATTTCTACACCCAAAAGTCATGAACACATCACATAGAAAACAACTTCAAGAGGGTTTATCACAAACGACACATGAATTCCACATACTAGGGTCAAAGATCATAAATTTTGTAGACAAACATGAATCAAAACTCAACAATAGCTGGAACATCAATTTCAACTCACATAAATCATTAACAACTCATAAACATAAAATCTTTGAATTTTAGAAAAGGGTACTTGAGCTGCTTGGATGAAAGGGAGCCAAGAATCAACATCTACATATCTTAATCTTTGAAATGGATGAATTTTTATTCTTGAGACTCTATCCACACTAATAATAAATGATTCTCAAAGCCCATACTATAAGTAACTTGATTCTTGATGAAATCTTGAAGAATTTATGAATGATTTTTGGAAGATTAGGGTTCTTGAATAAAAACCTAGATATTTTATCTTAAGGAAATTTGAAGAGTAAATGATTAAATTAGGGTTTGGATGGGATTTCTCATATTTATATAGGCCTCCAAAAGATGGGAAAGGACCAAAAAAAAATGTTCCTTAATTGCTGAAAAAAATAGCTGACGATATTCGTGATAAGCCGTCAAACTTATGACTAGTCGTCACGAAACATTGTCACAAAATGTTGGATTTTGTGACTTTCTGCTTATGGTGACGATATTTTGTGACAAGCCATCAGGCTTATGATAAGTCTTCACAAAATGTCGTCATGAAATTTCCAAGCTGACATACTGGAGAAAAATGGGCATCACTCCTTGCTCTGATATTGGTTTTGGGGAAATATGGTATCGTTGGATAGATAATTCAAAGAGATTTCATTTGACTCTACTAAAACTTTAATGATAGGAAAGCTTTCAACTCGTCCTTGAGTTTGGGGACCTCTATCATCTTAATTCATGATCAAATATATTCCACACTACATAATTGATTAATACACTAAATTACATAGGATTCGAGGCTTTTGGAACATCAATGCATATGAATGACGAATTTCCATTCTAGTCCAAAATGTGGGGTATTACACTTATCTAGTTAAGTGAACTTAAGACAGTATTCCTTCACTATCATAGAGACCTACCTCAGGTTCATAAAATCCACCACCATGGCCTCCCTCATTTTATGAGGAATGAAGTAATTAAGAAAAACACTCTAAAATACTTATTAACTAATAGGAGCTGCATTCTCACCCCTACCATATTACAATATAATGAACCACTAATAAGCAACATCCTTCAACCAATAAGATACCAGTTCCACATTCTCCTATTTTAAATCATGAATGACCTAAGTAATATTTCACACCTTATCAATAAATAGTTAAGGATTATCATCCACTTTCAACCCGTGCAACTCAGGTGGATTCATCCTTAAAAAATCACAAATCCTGGCTGCACCTATGTTACCCAAATTTCCTAATTTCTAATTTTCTGACCAATAGTTCAAAGTGAGATTAGGTGCATTAGGACTTGAACCAAAAATCTATCTTGACTAAAATCAATATTTTGTAGCTTTAGGTGTAGTCAAAATTTTAATCAGAGATCATCTTATTGATTTATTTTCCTTGTGGCTATTTAAAACCAATAAAGATTTCCAGATAGGGAATTGGCTTAAAAACTCAAATGAATATTCTAATTATCGAAATTTCAATTAAAAAAGTCATAAATGACATGGTACAACTATGGAAAATCTCTAACACCAAAAATATGGAGAAATATAAAAAATAATCTGAAAGGTCATTATATCTCCATACCCTGAGGTTCAATGTATGTGATCTTGACTTCCTTCATGTGTCACCCATGATGTGCATGCTAAGGTTTGGTAATAGGGTAAAGCTTATCCCTAGGTATATTGGAAATTTTTAGATCATTCAAACTTTATGGATGTGGCTTCTGAGTTGGCTTGCCCCCAGATTCATCAGTTGTTCACCCAATTTTTCATGCCTCCATGCTATGGTGTTATATTCCAAATAAGTCTCATGTAATTTGGTGGGATTCTATTAAGTTAGATGAGAGGTTGTCTTTGGTTGAGGATCTCATCCCAATTCTAGCTAGATATGTTAGTTGATTACAATCGAGAGTTATTCTTGTGGTTAAGGTCCAGTGGAGGCATTAGATAGTAAATGAGTGTACTTAGGATACATGTCTAATGTGCATAGTAGATATCCCCATCTTTTCACTGATTCAATTATTTCTATTAGATTTAGTAAAAGGACGAACTAGATTTTTAGTGATGCATATTGTAACAACTTAATTTTTGGTGACTATTGTAAAATATTTATTTCTATGTAAATTGACCATTTTACCCTTACTCGTGAGTGCACTATCATATTTCTTAGGTTTGGGAATGTTTACATTGGTACCAGATATATTTTGGTGTAATAAATGTGAAATTATGGTTTTGATGGCTTGAAAAGTCTTATAGTAGATTTTGGTTATCATTTATTGATTTGTGTGTAGGATGGCAAAAAAATTGTGTTAGCAGGAATGGTACATCAATTTTAGGTTTGTAACATGGTTGGTTTAGTTTTATGGCTTTTATTTCTCATTCCGGCCATTAGTTTGGAATGCTGTTAAATTGGGTTTCAGGGCCTAACCTTATGACATGATGGCTTTTCAAAAATATGATATCACTATTGAGTGTGGAGAATGAAATTTGATAGGGAAGCATAGTCCATTTGAGTTCTCGGCATTCCAGATGAATCCCGAGGGGTCTACGGACACATGGAATTCTTAAGTCTCTAACCGGTGCACATCTGATAGTATGACCACTAAAGTATCCCTTTTGTTACTTTAGAGGAGGGCGCTTTAGCGACCTTTGGTGCTAAAGCTACCCTGGCCGCCTAGAGGTTACCACTAAAATAGTTACTTGGGCACATTAGCAGTGACCACTAATGCAGCCCAAGGTCTGATTTAGTGGAGTGTCACCCTGGCATGAGTACCGCTTTAGCAGCGTGCAAGAACTTTAGCGTTGATTGCTAAAGCAGGCCATTATTCGTATTAGCAGTACCTGATATATTTAAATACCCCCTTTTGGAATTTCTTACCATTTTTGGTACTTGGAGCATGGGGTTTTGATATTTTAAGCAACTCCTTCCATTTCTAAGCATTGTTAAGCTCCAAAACACCAATATCAACTTTTTTTTTTCAACTTTATCTTTTAAATCATGTTCAAACATGGATTTAAAGGTAAAATTTGGGGATTTAGGCCTGGAAGGCCTAAAATTGTATTTCATCAATTTAAACCTCTATGTCAAACTATTTTCTCTTAGGTTTTCTTCTATGATTTACTTTAATTATGGGAAATAAATTTTTGGACAGAAATGCTAATTTTACCTTTCTTTTTTGAAAACCCGCTTTGAGGGTCCATTTTAACTCTTATTTGAAAGTGGTCAATATGGGTATCAATGACTTTCTTTTGATGTGTAAATTGAATATTTGAATATTTGAGCTAATTTTAAGGAGGTTCATAAGGGAAAAGCTTCAAGTTGAAGGCTCTTTACACCAATTTTCAGCATTCAAGATATGTTATGGCTTAACTTTCTTCAGATTGAGTAGGGTAGTATATAATAAGATAAAAAAATTCTATGGTTATGTAGTTGTATCTCAAAAAATGTGTTTAGTTGATTTATGTGCCTATGTGGATAATATTTTATGGTTTTATGATATTATTTTTTTCTGTGTAATCGTGTGATGTCGTTGGCTTGGTATTGATTTGTGATTGTTTTGTTACACTTTATTTTTGTCGGAAAAATCCTAGATTTTTGCATTTATTTAGTATCAATACCCTTTTCTTGCGTATTTCACTTGGTCATTTTTCTTGATTAATTTTGATCAAGGATGGTTTATTGATTCAAATGGATTTTTGGCTCACGTGAATGGTATATTTTTTAAATATTGGATAATCTCATTTTTTTTGGTCATGAGCATTACATCCTCATATAATATTTATTGAAGAAACATTGATACCACCATGGAAATACTTGAAACATAGGCCTTTTCTGACAAAAACTATGACATCTTTAAAACCCTCTACCGATGTATGTCAGAGAGAGGAGATATAGATAATTGTATTGGATATTGATTTTATGTGGGTTGATCAACCCCCATAGGTCTATATTGGAAATTTTTAGCTTTGTAGTTATATACGGAGGTAGTGGAACAACCTCGTGCATCATATCATCATAATCTTTATTGCACTTCATATATTATGATTACTTTGTGATTGTATTTCTTTCTTTGACTTGATATCTATCCATTTATTCTACCTTCCTATACTTTTATTTGATGTATGTATATTCTTGTCCTTCTTTCCCACCCATATTAATTTATGTGCTTATAGTAAAATTGTTAGTGGAAATAATGTGGGCTAGCATTTGGTACATTTTTTTATTGAAGGTGGCGTACCCCATAGTCTGTGTTTATATGCTTTATTTTCTACTTTGATCAGTTGACCTATGGTACCTAATAAATATAAGTGGATCGTACTCATCCTTACTAAAAATTTTTATAGCACATCTAGGTACGAGTATGCCTCATGTAGAGTTGATTCAAGTGAAATTTAGGGACCATTCTAGGTAGTGGTTGATCCATGTATCTGGAGAAGAGTTCTACCTTTTCTTATCTAGACTATGTCTTACTTGTATACAAATACAGTGTTTTGTTCCTGTTTGGATATTTTATGTATTTTGACCTCGAGTTGTACTAGTTAGTCTTGCATTGTGACACAAGGTTTTGGGATTCATTTTGAATCCTGATTATATTTTTCTACTTTTGCTATATATATATATATGTGGTTCGACTTCGCTCTAGGGGTCTTGCCTTAGTTTTGTTATTATTTTATAATTTTATATTAGTTTAGGTGATAGGGTTACTTGTCAAGGCTTACCGCGACATATGCCATCATGACCCTTTGTTTTTTGGTTGTTACATTACGATAGGGAAGCAGTTAGGTGTCTATGATTTAAGGTTTGTTATTATATTTACGAGTGGCATAGTTTTATGGAAGGGATCATGAGGTTTTGATGGACTTCTTGGGTACGCTTAAAACAATTCAAAATTGTAAGGGAAAAGTTATTGGAAGATGGAATATGATATTTGAAAAATTAGAATAAGTTTATTTATTTCTTTTAATTTTAAGGGTTAAGGATTTGTCTTTAAGAAGTGTGACTTGTGTTCATAGTGACATGGTTGCTTAGGTCATGTTTAGGTTATGGAGGCACTGTCACATGTTTTTCAAGTGGTTCATAATGTATTAAGAATGATTAAGAAGAAAGTATACAAATATATATGTTAAGTGTAGTGATCATTTCTATGGTGGTTTTGAGTGTAGTAATAGGTATAGTTCAGATTTTAAGTGGCAGGAATGTCAGATCAATGGGAAAAATTTTAATATGGTAGTAAGATGTGCAATAACATAGCATCCATAGTTGCATCGTTTGGTCATCAACACAGTTTAGATCTAAATTCAGATTTTCATAGTCAGGCTATATATTTTGTAATGGGTGTATTAGAGTATGAAATAGTAAGATAAGAAAGATTGAGCATGTCAATTAATAACGACTTTGAAAAACTTGTGCATGGACTAGGACATCTGTTGCAGAGTTTCTTAATTTTGAATGTTAAAATAAATATTTTAAATTTCTTTTGATGTACTTGGTTTAGAATATGAGGTTATATTCCATAAGCATGATGTAGAAGGATACAGAAAGGTGAGTAAGTTAAGAGAAGGGATGGGAGGCTTGGGTAGCAGAGAGTTTGTATTATTAAAAGCAATGTCATGGGTACGAGTTGGGAATTCAAAGTCATAAAATCCTTGTATGATTAGTACAAGTTGAGGAATGTTTTAACACCTCATTCATTTAACGCTCTACTAATGCCTTAAAATGACCCTTAGGGGTCCCTATAACGATGCTAAACTATGTTTAGATGTTAGGGGTTTTGTTAGGGGTGTCTTTGGATATTGGAATTAGGTGTGTGTCACCAAATAAACCCTCCTCTAAGGCCGTATATCACATGAAAAATTCCAATATCCACTAGATGGGGTGTGCTTTTGGCGTGCTCACCCATTCTATGGTGTGCTTTTGGCGTGCGCCGCCCACCCTAGGTATGCTTTGGCTGTGCAATGCTTAGGAAAAGCCAAGTGCCAAAATTACTCCATTTTACTTATTTAAAGGGTGTTGATGTTTTTTCACACCCCTACACTATTTCTAATCGTTCTTAAATAAATTAAGGGGACTTAAAACATGTTATTTCCACATTCTTAACCCATAATGTCTAATACATGATTTAAAACCCTTCCCCTCTACCTAGGAACAAAGATTCAAGTTTGAACATTCAAGAACTGAAGAAGTTAAGTTCGAATTTGAAAACTTTCATCAAGAATTCATGTAATTAAGGTATGTGGGATATTCAACAATGTTTTTTTCACCCATTGGGCTAAAAAACCCTCTTTTTGGTTTAAAGTATACATTTTATACAATTTTATGAAATTATCCATGTAACTTATGAACTTAATCCATGTATTTTTTAGTAATTTGAATTCAAGGCATGTCAACATGTGTTCCCATGTAAACTAGTTTATTTCATGCCTAAAATTTTAATTAGTCATGTTCAATTAAAGAGATTCCATGTTAAATCTTCAAGTTAGGAATTAAATCATGTGAATATATTGTTTTCTCAAGTTTAACCCATCTTCATGTTCAAGTTCATGTATTTCACTCAATTATTAAAATGCCTTATGTCTTGGGTTTTTCAATTATGATTGTATACCACTGTTTTAAGCATTTTTTTTTATGAATTTTATGATCATTTAGTGTTGGAGGGTTATGAACACTCGATACCTATCTGTTTATACATGCCTTTGTTTTTAAGTAACATGTCAGGTAGGTCGTGATTTTTATTACTATACTAATACTACCATGTTTATATTGAGAACTTATCAGTACAATACCATGTCATGTTAGACCCGTAATAATACCAGTGTTATTCAGTTAGGAGTAGGATTTACCACTGAGTGAACCTAGGGACGGGGGCTCACCGGCCAGTTTGTACTAGGTCCTTAGTAGCATTCACTAATTTCCAAATCTACATAGATAGGGTAGGATTATGAGATGTCACAAGCTATTTTAGGACTGATACTCTCTTAGAGCTCACCTACCAGTATAGGACTAACTCTCTCATCCTTTGGGACATCAGTTTAGTAGATCCACACAGTCATGTGTTAGTACTCGTGGTAAGGTACTAACACCGTTCCAACTGTGGTTACAAGTTGAACCCCGATTAGCTTAGCTTAGTACTTGTCTTTTACATGATAGCTCCCACAGTTTCAGTTAGCAATCAATCCATTTCAGCTCAGGTTTTCTTGACCAAGTAATCAGATTTCAGTAATTATTTAGTCAATTTTACAAATTATTCTTGTTATTCAGATCATGTAAGTAAATTTTATTCTTGCTCTTGCATTCTCAGTTTTACATGTTCATATTTTCATGCTCAGTGTCCATACATTATCCTTAATCTAGTTTTACAGAATGTTCAACTTTATATGAGATTTACCTACAGTATTCAAGTTTCTATTGCTTCCTAGCTTACATAATTGTTTTCAGCTTATGAACTTATAAATTCACTATGACTTACCATTTTAATGTACAACCATGTCTTAAATGTATATTTGAGTAAATAGATTATATCCTCAGTTGTAAAACATATTTTAAATATTTTCATGATTTAGTGCATGCCTCCGTATATTCAGTACATTCAAACTTACTGACCACATATATGCATTTGTGGATACATTCCTTCATAATATATGTACTAGATATAGTTCATACACCACGGTCAGACAATTCTGACCATTTAGCCCGCAGGTGATAAGTTCCTTTTTTTAGGGACTCCAGTCCATTGTTGTTCATGTGTTGTAATTTTTTTATCCATTTGTATTGATTAGTGGTAATTTGAGGCATGTTCAAGCTATCTATAGTCAATATAGTAGAGGTTTCATAGATAGTTATTCAGAGTCATGTGTAACACCCGTATTCAAGTACGTGTATTGGCGTATTCAAGTACGTGTATTGGTCTTATTTATATGGAATTAATTTTTTTATTATATTTATACCCGAATTTGCCCGTCGATGGTTCCATGTGAAGGTTATTGAATAAGATTTCCAACAATATAAAGGTTTCCAAAAATGGATACATTTCGGATATAATTGAGCACGGTTGAAACTATAAAACGGTGGCCGGGATATTTGGGAATAGAAAATGTGCAGGAAAATTTCCTACACACAAACTACTAAGGCCATCCGAATTTTTGGGTCAACTTCGAATGATCATAACTCCCTTAATATATTGAACTGGGAGATCTTCAACCTATGAAAAGAAATATCTTTGAGTCTTCTTTCCAATTCAATTGGTTTCATCGAAATCCAACGTCTGAGTAAGGAGTTATACTCGTTTTACTTCAGCCTATCAAAATAGATTTTTAGGGTCAACTTCAAACGACCATAACTCCTTGTACAGGACGAACTGGGTGGCCTACCTTATATGAAATGAAAACCCTTTGAATTATCCTTCCAACGATACTAATTTCACCCAAATTCGTTATCGGAGCAAAGAGTTATGGTCAATCCACTTTAGCTTATCAAAACAGTCCACCAAAGGACAAATTTGACATTATTTAAATTTTAAAGTCATTTTGGTCATTTCATATTATATTATGGACGGGAATATGTGTATATATACATGTATATGAGTTCAAAAACTCATTTTCATCATCAATCATTGAGAAAGAACAAACCCTAGCCAAATTTGACCTTTAAATTACTTTTGATTCAACCGTAGAAATTCCAAAGTAATCCGATAACTGCGTTTGTCATCTTGAGAGCTTCGAACGGCACCTATTATTTGTGCTAACAGGATTGCATAATCAAGAGGTGAATTGTAAGGTATGAATATTTTTTGCCTTTGTTCTTTTCCATATGTATATGTGTGATAGAGGATTATATGTATTGGTTGTTATTGAAAGGTGATGAAAATAGGGTTATGGACTATTTTGCATGGTTTGGTTGTATTGAATTGTGGAAGGTGGATATGGTAATTGAGTTATGGAAGGTGGATATGGTGATATACTATTGAATTGATGATATTTATGTCTATGGCTCAATTTGGTTTAATGGATTGGTTGGAAGGATAAATAAATCCAAACTTGATATTGGAGGATGTTGTATGAATATGCATGACATGTGAATGTAATTGGAGTATAAGAGGGTTAAAGTGACACCCTTTATGGTGTAATTAAGGCTTACTACTTAACCACTAGTTTGGTGAATCCAAATAATTGAATTGTGACATTTGGTCGCTAATACTGGATTGTTATATATGTTCATTGTAGATAAGTAATCCGAAAAGACGGGAAGTCCATTTGGGACTAGTATTGAAGGTTGACAGTCAGGTATGTAAATCATACTCTATACCATATCTTTGGCATGAAAGTGAACAATTGTTCTATTAAGAAAGTTTCCAAAGTTATTCAATAACATGTGATCAATAATGGTTTTGTATGATGTCCTACGTTACCAATGAACTTGTTTCCACCCTACAAGATGTCAAGACATTCCAATACTTACTTATCTTCCAAATATTACATGTTTATTGCACTAATGAATGTCAGAAGGTATCCTGTTACTCAAACAAGATCCATGTGGTATAAATGACTCCAAAATGTTTCATTGATATACCAATAAGTTCCTACTTCATTATTATGGCATTGATGACTCTAAAACACTTCATTCATGTGCCAATGAGTTCTTACTTCATTGTTATTACATTTATGGTCTATTTATATGTCTCTTATTGATGTATCACTGTTTCAAAGTATCAAAAATGTGGTGGCGACCGAAATAACAATCTCAAAGATTAATTGAACTAAGTGATGGAAGTTCTCTCTTATCGGGTGGTATCCCAGGGGCATAAGCCTATCATGGGTCGATCCCTATTTATGTGTTTATGGGTGGTATCCCAAGGGCATAAGCTTATCATAGGTCGATCCCATGTATTGGAGGCAGCCTAATGGTCACAGTACAGTACAGTAATGATTACAAAGATGATAAGAACGAAGGTAAAGTGATTGAATAACTACAATGTACAGGTTGTCACAAGTTCTAGTAAGTGTAGTCCACTCCTATTATGATTTATTCATTTGTTTCTGATTTTTATTGAGCTCCTATATCATATGTGATTATCTACAGCTTTATATACTCAGTACATATGATGATGTTTGTATGATCTAGAGGTCTAACTAAGGTGATATGGCATTCTATTATTTCTATTTTTTAACAATATGTGTGCCTAGATAGTTTCCTTGAGTTGTTAAGTGTGAATAAGGCTATATCGTATATGATTTTCTTACCTGTTAAGTTATTTAATCCATGTCGCGGATACACTATTCCTCGGGCCTCAATTAAGTGTCAAAGTTATGCATAGTATTATTTCATGCTTCATGTCCTCATGTTCTAACCATTCAGTGACCTCTCCTTATGAATTTTGTAATATCCCATATATTACTTAGCTTAGTTCATCTCCTAGTTGTATGCATAAGAGGCTTAAAGCCAAAAAATTTCTTTAAGTGTTGGGGATTTAGTCTTATTTTTGGCATCTTAACTTTGAGGACTTTTAAATTGGTCTTCCTGACCTCAAGATATTTGTTTTTAAGTTAATTAACGTTTAGGGATGTAAGGATCATGTCTCAAAGATGTTTTGGATTTTTCTGTCGAGGATTTGGTAGTGTTTGGATATTGATTCCAGCAGCTCACCATGATAGCATTGCATCTCACTGCTTATAGCGATGAGATACCACGTCGCGGTGCCCTATCAATCTGCATTAAAGTTACATATTTAATCTCCTGAGGGATAGTTATGTCTTTTCCCATCGACCCAATTCATATAAAACATGAATTAAAGCTTCAATTAGGGCATTATTTGCCCATATTCTCCAATTTTCCTCTAATAAAATAAACCCTAATCAGCTTCTAAGAACATTAAATTCAATTGCCTCCTCTCTAAGAAAACCAATAATTTAAGTTTTCCAATCCAAGAACTTTCACGAAAGCTTCAAGATTGGTATTCTTCTTTCAAGCTTAAGGCTTTAAGGTATATGTGATGCTAATCGATGGGCCATTTTCACGCATTGAGTCCAAGAACCCTTTTTATGTTCTAAATGATAAATTTTACATGTTTATGATGAATTATATCCATGAAGATCTTATGAATTTCGATATATGTATTGTATTTACAAGTGTTTTGAAGGAATGCGCCCCTACACATTGGAATGATGAAATTTTAATGTTAAATCCCTAACTCATGGTTTTAGTATTGTAACTATGTGTTAATCGCATGCTTTACCCATTCCCATGTTTAAGTTCATGACTCTCATATGTTGGATGTAATGCCTAAGTGTTGGATATACAACAATGATTCCATATTATGTTTTTAAATCTTTCATACATCCGTATTGTTATTTCCATACAGTGTTTGAGGGTTATGAACATACGATATTTAGCTGTTTACATAATTTTAGTAGTTTCAGAATGATTTCAGATATACCATGAGCATTACTATTCATTCAACTATTATGATCAGTTGTTTGTTTAGTTAAGCATAGTTTAGTCCAATAATCAGTATTAGTTCAAATGAGAGTAGGATTCAACATCGAGCGAACCAAGGGATAGTGGCATTTGTGCCAGATTAGGGTTTGACCCTTAGTAGCAATCCTAAATTTACAGAACTAAGTAGCCAGCATAGGTTTAAGATGTCTTCCTGCAAGCTTAAGGTTGACACATATTCATGAGTTTCCTACCAGTATAGGGGTACTCTTTAGTCCTTTGGCACACCTGTACCAAGATTGCGTTGATCTACTATTTTGGGATTCCAAAGGAGCTTTAAACGAAGTCCAAAAAATCCAAAACTTGTCTGGAAACACCTACGGATAATACTGATCATGAATAAACCTAAATATCCAAATTTAATGGGTGTAAAGGCCATGAAATAATATCACTAAATTTTGAAGGCTAAAATGACTCGAAGTTTGAATACTTACCTAAAATATTCTATGTTTGGGGCCCCTTGATTAGCCTAAAGGACTGATTTAAGCTAAGAACTTTACGGGGTCTTAGATTTTCTCCCCCTTAGGGACATTCATCCTCAAATGAGACTACTGCAACTAAGAATCTAGAGGGACCAGAATTCGACCCTAGGTACGCACAACTGATGCATGGTTTAATGATTGAGATCACTGATACACTAAATTATCGTGTTGAACATGCATATTTGATACACGAATACATGACTGAACTGACTCATGAACATATGATTGAACGTGCAATGGTAACTAATACTGACTTTTGTAACTGAAATCTGGACATGAAAATGAATAATCTTAAGGAAAGATATTACCTTGGACTGGGTCTGAGTTTGCGGAGAAGAGGTGAGGATACTTGGACTTCATGTCTGCTTCTACTTCCAAAGTAGCTCTATCAATGGACTGATTCTGCCAAAGAACTTTGACTGGAGGGACTTTTTTGTTCCTCAGTCTGTAAATCTAGTAGTCAAGGATTTCGATTGGAATCTCTTCATAAGAGAGGTTGTTCTAAATATCTATGTCATCTATAGGGATTACGTCTGAAGGGTCACCTATGCATTTCTTTGCAAGGAGACATGAAACAATGGATTGACTGAAGATAGATCTGAAGGCAACTCCATCTGGTAAGCTACCTTTTTGAAAAAGCTAAGAATTCAATAAGGACCAATATATCAGGGACTGAGTTTCCCTTTCTTGTCAAATTTCTTTACCCCTTTCATAGGAGAGATTTTCAAGTACACATTGTCACCAATCTTGAATTCAAGATCCTTTCAAAGCACATCTATGTACAGTTTTTTCCGGCTCTGAGTTGTCTTAACTCTTTCCCTGATCAACTAAACTTTCTCTAAGGTATCAAATACAAAGTCAGGCCCTACCACTATGGCCTCACCCTCTTCAAACCAACCAATGGGAGATCTACACCTCCTCCTATAAAGCACCTCAAACAGAGCCATCTGAATACTAGAGTAGTAGGTATTGTTATATGCAAACTCAATAAAAGTCAAGTAGTCATCCCAACTATATTTACAGTCTGTCGTATATGCTCAAAGCATATCTTCTAAAGTCTAAATAGTTATTTCTTCCTGACCATCTGTCTAAGGATAAAAAGATGTACTAAGTTGAACTCGGGTACCAAGAACCTTTTGGAATACTTTCCTAAAATGAGAGGTGAATTGGGTACCTCTATCTGATATAATGGAAAATAGAACACCATGTAATCTAACCAACTCCTTGATATAGAGTTTGGCATAATACTCGACTGAGTAAGAGGTATCGAATTGAAGGACATGAGATGATTTACTCATCCTGTGTATAATGACCCAAAATGAATCATAACGACGACGAGTATGAGGTAGACCTATCACAAAGTCCATGTTTACTTCTTCCCATTTCCAAGTGGGAATGCTAAACTCCTAAATAAACCCACTAGGCTTCTTATACTCAATTTTAACCTACTGCCATGTTGAGCACTAAGCCATAAAATCGGCAATGTATCTCTTCATACCACTCCACTGATAGATCTTCCACAAATCATGGTACATCTTAGTGGCCCCTGGATGAATGGAGTAGTGCACACCATGTGCCTCGGCAGGAATTCGCTGCCTCAAGTAATCTATGCCTGGCACACATAGTTGACCCTGACAATGTAAAACACCATCTCCCCCTTGGGAGAAAACCTATACTTTCCGATCTCTGACTGACTCCTTCAACTTGACTAAACTAGGATCCTTATCCTGCTTTTTCTTTACCTCGAAAACAAGGGATGATTCTAAACTACTGTATACCCATACACTACCTTCTGCTGAATCGACTAAGCAGACACCTTGCCGAGCTAACTGATGAACTTCCTGAGTTAACCTTTCTTACTGTCCTCTACATGAGCAACACTACCCATAGACATTCTACTGAGAGCATCGGCCACTACATTTGCCTTGACTAGATGATACAAGACACTCACGTCCTAATCTTTTAATAGCTCAAACCACCTTCTTTAATGGATGTTTAAATCATTATGAGAAAACACATATTGAATGCTCTTCTGATCATTGAACACATTAACATGTACACCATGTAAATAGTGCCTCCAAACCTTTAAGGAAAAAACTACTGCTACTAACTTAAGATCATGAGTAGGATAGTTCTTCTCATGGGGTTTAAGTTTCCTAGAGGCATAGGCTATGACCTTACCTGTATGCATCATAACACACCCCAATCCAACTCTAGAGGTATACCAATACACAACAAAGCTATACGAACCATCTGGTAAGGTCAAAACTAGAGTTGTAGTTAGTTGAGTCTTCAACTTCAGAAAACTCTTTTCATAAGAATTTGACCACTGGAATTTGACTTTATTTAGATTCAATGTGGACATAGGGGATGCAATAAACAAAAATCCCTCAACAAACCATCGGTAATAGTTGGCCAAACCCAAGAAACTCTTGATATCTAATAGAGAGATGGGCCTAGGCCAATTTCTTACTGCCTCAGTCTTTTGGGGATCAACTTTAAGGCCATCACCAGAAATTATATGGACAAGAAAGAGTTTTCTGTGAGTCTGTAATACTATTCTGTGATGGTCTACATGATCGTATTCGCTACGGAAGTAAACAAGAATGTCATCTATGAATACTATGATTAACATATCCAAGTACTACTTGAACACAAGGTTTATAAAGTGTTTGAAAGATACTAGGGCATTGGTAAGACCAAAGGACATGACTAATAATTTGAAGTGACTGCACCGAGTTTAGCAAGTTGTCTTCAGGATGTCACATTCTCTAACTCTGAGCTGATGATAGCCTAATCTGAGGTCTATCTTAGAAAAGTAACTGGCACCCTGAAGTTAGTCAAACAAGTCATCGATTCTAGGAAGTAGATACTTGTTCTTCACCGTGACTTTATTTAACTGATGGAAGTCAGTACACATTCAGAGAGAGCTGTCTTTCTTACGCATGAATAGGACTGGTGCTCCCTATGGGGATGCACTAGGTCTGATGAATCCCTTATCTAAGAGATCTTTTAATTCTCAGAGTTCTTTTGAAGCTATTCTGTATGGCAGGATAGATATGGGTTGAGTATCTAAGAGAAGATCAATTCCAATTAATTTTCTTTTTTGGAGGAAATCCAGGAAGATCTTCGGGAAACATATCTAGGAATTCTCATAATACTGACACTGATTCAAGAGTAGGGTCTTCTGAACTACAGTCCTGACTCAAATGAGATTGTAGACATATCCCTTAGATATCATTTCTTCTAGCCCAAAGGTAAGAAATAAGCTGACACCTGAGTGCCGAAGTACTACCCCTCCACTCTAGGATGGGTTCATTTGGAAACTAAAACTGAACAATCCTATTTTTCCAGTCGACTAAGGCATAGTAGAATGAAGCCAATCCATGCCAAGAATGATATTAAAATCAATCATCCCTAATTCAACTAAGTCTACAGAAGTGACTTTATGAGATACAATAATCGAACAGTTCCTATATGCCCGCCGGGCTATGATAGACTTACCCACTAAGGTAGAGACAGAGAAAGGCTCTACTCGGATTTTAGAATTGACTCCGAAGTAAACAGCTATATAATGAGTAACAAAGGACAAAAAGGCTCATGGATATAGCAAAGCATAAATATGTAATTGATAAACTTATAACGTACCAGTGACCATATTAGGAGAGCTTTCCTGATCCTATCTAGACTGAAGAGCATAGAGTCTATTTGGACATAGCCCACGAGTGGAACTAGAAGTGGCACCTTGCTTATTCGAGCGACCGAACTATCTAGGGAACGATCATACTGACCCTAAGAACCTGAGTCAGGATAATCTCTGATTCTATGGTCTGGCTGGACATACCCAAAACATATATTGGTGCCTGCTTTACAGATACCCTAATGGTTTTTTCCATACTTCTAACAAAGCGGATTGGTTCGGTCACTGCTACCACTTTCCTGGGGTTTAAGGCATCCTGTCCTATCCCTATTGATGTCTCTAAGTTTTAGCACAAGAGCACTAGCTGAGGACAGAGATGGGAATGAAGATTTTGGGAGGAATTGAGAACGATTCCCACCCTCTAACTTAGGTTGAGCAAAGTTAAAACTACCTATTCTAGCTCTCTTATTCTACTTCTCTTTCTTTTTATTCTTCTACTCTTCTATCTGCTGTGCATGGACCATTAGCCTTAACAAGTCCATCTCACTAATTAACATTGTAGTTCTACACTCCTTAACCACATTATCATTTACTCTAGACACAAACTTATTCATCTTAGACATACTATCTGCTACCACATTAGGAACATATCTAGCTAATTGAGTAAGTTTAGTAATACTCTTTCACCGTCATGTTGCCCTTCTTTAGATTGATAAATTCTAGAACCTTTAGCTTTTCTCAACTCCAGTGGAAAGAACCTATCTAAAATAGCAGTGGCAAATTTCTCCCACTTTATGGGACCTGCAACTATGGCCCTCTCTGCCTTCTACTATTTAAACCATAAGTGAGCCATATCCTGTAGCTTATATGCAGCTGACTCAGCACTCTCACTAGCCATCACCCTATAATATTGGTAACCTTCTACACCTGATCAATAAATTCCTAAGGGTCCTCATATGACTTAAATCTGATAAATGATAGATGATTCATTCGAGTGAAGTCCTAAATCCTGGAAACAATAGTATTGGCCACTGGGTTGGCTGGAACCACAACTAGATGTTCATTCTGGGATGCTACAGAATGAGCTTTGATTGTGAAAGCTGCTCTAAACTCCGTGTGGGAGATAGGCTCGACCAAAGGATTTAGATGGATGGCATGAGGGGCTGACTGGTCTCCCATTCCTCTTCCTGAGTCTTCTTTAAAGCCATATTCTTTAAATGAAAGATAATCTAGGATTAGAAAGAGAGTGTAACTAGAGCTCATGCTCAACTACACGACATAAATACTGAGAGAAGGGAAATTTTTCATAAAATATCCCATAGTCTTCTGTCCATAAGTGTGGTGCACAATACACCCATGCATAAAACTCTACTAGATACAACATTTAGACTCTCTAGGAAATTATTTAACTATAGGATTTGATACCAAGTTTGTAATATCCCAAGTCTGTACCTCAGACACTACACAATGCTCATAATCCAAATGACCATAAGCTAAACCATGAATGGTACCTACTGCAGTAAATGTATAATAAATATTGTAAGGATTGTAGAAAATAGGCAGAGCATATGCCATAGGGTTCAAATCTGTAAATGAATCTAAGTATGGTATTAAAGTACCAAAACTGAATAAAAGTACTAAAAAGCTGAACAACTGTCAAAAAATACTCTAGTCTGAAAAGCCTCTAATTGTTTGGACTGTGGAGTTATTAGGACAATCCCCCAACTAAATTTGACTACTGAAAATAATATTAAAATACTAAAAACCACCATTTCCTTGAACTATGAGGACTCTTCACTACATTGACTACTGAAAATCTAAACTGCTAAGGTTGCTCGGGAGCCTGTGCATTTGAACCTATGATATAAGACATCATAGTACAAAATAAAATCATGCATGAGTACTTTGACTATATTGGTATGCTCAATGAGGTAGGCTTAAATACATGGGTTCACGAGTATGACTGAATGAGAGTACATGCATGAATATGTAAATTATACTAAGAGCATCATAACACTGAATACTAGATTATAGGTAATTGAACAACTATATCTAATATTCTTGATTCTATGGAACTATACTGAGTCCCGTACTAGGCTAAGTGACTATACCTGATAGTCCTGAATTTGCAGAATTCAACTGAGTTTCATACTAAGACTGAATCTAAAATTAAGACTGTGGGAAGTAATTATCTAACTGACATGCCCCTTTTCTAGCTGATATGGGTCCAACTTATAACCCCAGTTGGAAGAGTGTTAATATCGTGCCATGAGTAAGGACAAGTATTGAGTTACCCTCATCTGGCGGGTAATCTGAATGAGAATGGTGGTACCCTCAACTAGTAGGTAGATTACCTTATCAAACCTCAACTGGCAGGTTAATGTCTCAACCTACACTGGCTGAATAGATCTGGAATGAAAGGACTTATCCTAGGGATTTCACCCTCTACTGGAACGTGAGTCCCCATCCTTATGTTCACTTAGTGTTGAATTCTACTGCTAACTGAATAGATATCGGACTGAATTTTAAACTGTACTAGGCTAGACTGAACTATTAATTATCATACTATATAACTTAACTAGACTAAGTTCACAGAGTACCATGGACTTACTAAATACTACTGAATTCTTTTAACTGACTGAATTCAAGTGATTCAGACATGACTGATTCTACTCTGTGACTAACCATGGCTCCAGACAAGTAGCTAAATTGTCAGGTATTAAATACCCCCAAAACTCGATAGTATAAACATAAAAGACATGGAATAATTCTAGAGACATGGTAACTAACTACTTAGTCATCATTCATTTATTTGGGAATTCAAGCAAACACTTACATACATGCTAAACATGATGTAATTTCACTATTAAACTCACATAGACAATTTATCAAACACTTGTAGGGCATAATATATGCACATAATACTAAAAAATTATGTAGGCAATGTGATTTTTTTCCAAGTATCTAATTCTAAGATTTTCAATATGAATTGACACAATAAATCACGCATATCAATTAACTATACATGAATCATGCAATAAATCATGAATACAGTTTGATTCAACTCACAAAAATCATAAAATCACTCTACATGAACTTTAAAGGAGTTTGTTGGACTCCAAGGGTGGAAGGAACCCTTGGATGAACACTTTACATACCTTAGTTAAGGAATTACCAAAAACTAATGAAGGAATCTTGAGTTCTAGATTTTAAATTAAAGCTTCTAGGGTTTTGTTCTTGAGTAAATAAGAGAAAGAATGAGTTTATTTACTTCCTAAAGTGATTAATTTTGTGGTTTAGGAACTGAAGGTTGAGGAAAAAAGACCTAAATACCACCAAGGAAGCAATCTTTTAATGTCTGAAAAACTATACCATCGATATGCAAACCGACGTGCTGCATCATTGGCATCAACACAATAGCCAACATGTTGCGTCGAGTCCGCATCAACTTACTTGAAATTGATACTGGGAGTTGGGGAAAACATTCATCAGCATGATAATTGGTGCAACGCACCAAGATCGCGTTGATCCACTATTTTGGGATTCTAAAGGAGCTTTAAGCAAAGTCCAAAAAAATTAAAACTTGTTCGAAAACAACTACAGACATTCCTGATCATGAATCAACCTAAAAATCCACATTTAATAGGCTTAAAGGCTATGAAATAATATCGCCAACTTTCAAAGGTTAAAATGACTCTAAGTCTGAATACTTAGCTAAAATATTCTAAGTTTAGGACCCCTTCACAATCCCTGAAGGACTAATATAAGGTAAGAACTTTATAGGATGTTACAGAATTCGACACTAGATTTTTGCTACAATTATCGGGTTGTGTCTACTAAGATGATGGGCTATAGGGTTATGTTGAAAAATATTTCCCTGATAACCTCAATTATTGTTTTTGGAATTAGCTTAAACATATGAGAATCAAATTTGAGGAAGTTCTATTTGTTGGATATTAAAGATGTAGTTTTGAAAGTTTCTGATAAGTGAGAATGTTGTGAATTAGGGTAAACAAATACTACTAAAGATACAGATTCCATGGAAATGTTTGTATGAGGTCTTCTATGGGTTTTTGTAGTTACTTCATAGTCAAAGCGGCTTCCTTACTCTTGCATTCAGTGATGAATGTGTATTTTTATGGTGAGTGATGTATGAATCTATATACTAAAATTTGGACTGTTATGTATGTTTACCATTATACTCATCCTTGTAGTTTTTTATTGTACTTATGGTTTGGAGAGTGTTTAGCATAGTTAATGAGGTGTTTGTTTAGGTTAAAGTGTTTTTTTTATTTCTTAAGATTTTAAATTTAGAAGTTTGACTTAGGATAACAAATGAAGATCTAAGTCTTATGTGATAATTTTCTATTAGTTCTATCAGCTCCAAAACTTTATTTTTAGGTCACTACTAAGGTTTGTATGGATACTGAGTCTTTTGGTCTAATTTTGAGTGACTAAATGAGATTTTGGAAAGTTAAGTCCTAGAGTTGACTTCGGCTAGCATTTGACAATAACAACCACTACCTAGAAATCTGACTTTTCTGTTGAGTCTAGAATGTTAATTTGGGTCTAGTAGCATTTTTAGGTTGTGTTCATGAAGTTCTGAATGAATTCTGAGGTTCCAATCATGGATTTTATGTTAATCTTAAGAAGCTATCAGCTAGTGTGACCCCTTTTGACATCCTATTCACATTCCTATGTTGTATGTTCCACTCGTAAACAGTCTAAAGGATTGGTTCATAATGATTGAATGGGGGAAGCTGTGATTGCAAAGCAAATTAAGTAGTTGGGTCATAGTTTTTTTACTATCAAGATTGTGAGCATAACATTTCATTCATAATAGGATAGGTTGGGTCCTTATTCCATTCAGAAAGGCCCACTGCAATCTCAATAAAGTAATAGCTATGCAAATATTTCACTCTCTAATTTCAGTTAAAAATAGCTAAACCCCTTTTTGAAGCCTTAAGAACTAGGTTTTGGGAGATTAAACAAAGGGATTTAAAGGTTTTCAACAATGGGTAAGTTTCCAAAGCGATATTTTATCATTACCCATTAATTGTTTCATATATCATGATTTTACTTTCTACTCTTGTTGTTTCAACATAATAATTTTGTATTTTCCCATCAAATTATGAAAAGTTTATGATTTCAAGTTCGATTTTCAATATATTTCTAATGAAATTTCATATTTGAACTTCTTAAATTAAAGGTAACTTGATTTTTTAAAAAAATAGTTTTACCCTTTAAAGCTTGAGGTTGACTTTTTAAACTTGTAAGACGCCATAAAGTCCTAGTCATTTCATTCCTATATAGCATGCCAAATGAGGTCCTAGACTTAGAAAAATTAAGATAAGTGTTTACACTTAGTCTCATTTTTGGCCTTGATATTTTAATAGAATTATTTATAATCTTTACAGCCTTAGATTGTCAATTTTTAAATTGATTCATGATCAGGAATATCAATAGGTCATATTGGGTGAGTTTCAGAATTTTTGGACATTGTTTGAGTCGTGTTTGGATGGCCAAAATAGAAGCAAACGCGATATTGATGCGTGGCATTAGCTATCGCATTGCACTGATCGATGTGATGCATCAGTATCGCGTCGACCCTATTGACACGATCCGACGCCTATTGCATCACTTGGCTAGTTTTTATCATTAACTTACGAGTTTCAAAGGGCATTTAGGTCATTTTTTGCTCACCTAATTCAGTTAAAACACGAAATTAAGCTCCCAAAGGGGTAAAAGACATTCATTCTTCTAAATATCCTCTCAAGAAATAAACCCTAGTTCATCAAGCTCAAGTCCAAGTTCCAAAAACCCCCAACAATCTTCACAAAATCAACAATCAATGTTTGTTAGGTGTTCATCCTTTGGTTTCCTTTCTCCCTTGGAGTTCAAAAATCCTTTTTAAAACTATATGTTTTTTTTAGATTCATGATTTACATGCACAAATTGGGTTGTATTCATGTTTGTGTTTTTGTATGGGTTTTAATTAAATATTTAATCATAAGTTTCATGAACATAAGATAACATATATGTGACTGATCTAAATCCCATGTCATAACCCTCGAATTGTGATTTGATTATGTAGTTATGATGCACTAACATGTTATACATTCCCAAGTACAAGGTTATGCCTGCTAAGTATTTGACAAAATATCTAAGTGCATGAATTGTGCATTGTGATCCTTTAGTTATCTTAGAATTGAAATCATGATATTATTACAAATTTAAACTACACCCATGCTTAAGGTATGCCTTGCAAGTGTTTGATAAAATGTCCATATGAGTAAATCATGCATGGTAACCTATTGTTTAGTTTTTAAAGTTGGGATATGAGTTTATATATTATGCTTCCAAGTCCTAGGGGTATTTATTACCTAAAATCTAGTTATTTACTTAGTTGTAGTAGTAATAGAATAGTTTCTGTAAAGGTCAAGTACAGTAGTACTCTGTCAGGTAACAACACTCAGTGAACTTAGTCCAAATCAGTTAGTCAACTTGATCAGTATTAGTTCAGTCAAGCCTAGTACAGTCTAGTGATCAGTTCAGTGTCGATTTAGATGGAAGTAAAATTCAACACGGAGCGAAGCCAAGGATAGGATCATTCCTACCATTAGAGGGTTTTACCATTAGTAGCAGTCCTTGCATTACAAAACTACATAGCAAACGTAGGGTAAGTCGTTCTCCTATCATACTAGGGTTGATGCAACCATATATATATATGTATATTTCATGAGTCTTCCTGCCAGATTATGGTTGAACCAACCTTGTTAGTATCCCATGGCAAGGTGCTAACACCTTCAAAATGGGGTAACAGGTTGGACCCAACTCAGTTTTTATCGGGGTATGTCAGTTAGATGAACACTCATATAGTAACAGTTTCAGACTCATTATACTGTAAAGAACTCAGATAGTTCTACAGAACCATGGCAATCAGTTACCATTACTTAGCCATTAGAATTTTGCACTCAGTTTCAGCATAATCTCAGATACATGATGTATATCTATATGCGAAGATACCTATTTTAATATGTTCAGTAGTTATAGTTTCACATGTACTCTCATTCAGTTACTTCATGATGTTCATTCAGCCAGTTATCATCTCATGCATATGAACCCATGAATATCAGCATTAGCTCACTTAGCATACCAGTACATTCCACGTACTGATGTATACTCCCTCTTTTATGCTATGATGTCTCGTATCATAGGTTCAGATAGTCAGGGTCCTAACCATACTTAGAAGCTTAGGATATTAGCGGTAGATTCAGTAGTGAGTGCTAATCCTTTAAGGGCATTATTTTATTTCAGTATTTCAGCAGATTTAGTATGTTAAGATGTCGAGGTTAGCTGGGGACTTGTCCCATCAATTCCATATTCAGATAGTTAGAGGCTTACAAACTAGATTACTTATGACAGATGTTTAGTATTATTATCAGTATTTAGTTTATGGACCTTATGGTATTTTCATCCTAACTTCCGCATATGTTTCAGTATTATCATTCAGTTCTCATAGTAGGTACCAATCATGAGTTATTTTGTGGTCCTTCAGGATTGTAAGCATCATGTGATGCCCATGGTGTAGTCTCGACGTGTTACAAACTTTGTATCAGACCATACGGTTCTAAAGAGTCCTAGGAAGTCTAAAATTTATGTCACGCAGAGTCTTGTGCATTGGTGTGTACATACTTATGGACAAGCAAATAAAAGGCATTTTAGGAAAAAGTTCCCTTCTTTCAGTGATCATAGCGTGGGAGTAATCATGAGGTCAAGTTAAACTCTCTGTCTAATCTAACTTTTCCTTCTTTTTACAAAATCTTCCTCCCAAAATAGCCAACTAATGAAGAACTCGAAACCAGCCATCACCTCTACTCATTCTGGAAGATCCCCTAAATAAGTATGTTTCTCATGCAGAATTTAGAGCATCTTTCACCACTCAAGCATATTCTATAGCAGCACAAAATTAAAGTCCAGCTATTCTTCATGCTATCCCAGTGGCTAATACTACTACAGCTAGAATTTGGGACTTCACCTGAATGAACCCTTCTTTATTTTTATTGTCTAAGTTTGAAGAGGACGCACATAAATTCCTTGACATGGTGCAGAAAGTAACAGATATTATGGGGGTAACTGCTAGTGAGAGTGATGAGTTAGGTACCTACCAGTTATAGGATGTAGCTCACATATGGTTTAAGTAGTGGAAGGTAGATTGGGGCACAGATGCAAGGCCTATAGAATGAGAGGAGTTTGCTACTGCCTTTATAGATAGGTTCTTCCCATTAGAGTTGAGGGAAGCTAAGGTATTAGAGTTCATTAATCTGAAGTAGGGAAACATGAGTGTGAAAAAGTATTTCCTCAAGTTTACTCAATTGGCCAAGTATGCTTCTCATATGATAGTTGATAGCAGGTCTAATATAAGCAAGTTTGTGTCTGGTTTGTTTCATAGTGTGGTCAAGATGTGTAGGACCACAATGTTGATTAAGGTGATAGACTTGGCTAGGTTGATGTTCGATGCTCAATAGATTGAGGAATGAAAGACTAAGAAGAATTAGAGGGAAAGAAATAGGGATAGAAAAGTTAACTTTGATTTTGCTCAACTTAAGTCAGAAGGTGGTAATCGTTCTCAGTTTTTCCCGAAATTTTCAGTTCCAGCTCCGTCCACAGGCAGTGCTCCGATGCCTAAATTCAAAAATGTTAATAAGAATAGGGTTCCAGGCTATAAATCTTGAGGTAGTGTTAGTAGTGCTCAAATAAATCCTCTTTGAAAGAAATATGGTAGAAACCATCAGGGTGTCTACAGGGTTGGTAGCGACATGTTGTTTGGGTGTGGCAAAATAGGTCATACAATTAAAGAATGCTCACAGGTGGGTTCACAGAGTCAGAATAATCATCCCCCAGCTCAGTCTGGTCACCCGTCTCAGTAGGGTACCGTTTCTAGTACCCCAGTGGGAAACACCCAAATAGGCTCTTTGCACTATATTCTTGACAGGATCAGGAATATTCTCATAATATGGTCACTGGTACATTACAAGTTTACCATTTACATATTTATGCTTTGCTTGATGAAGGAGCTTCTTTGTCATTTGTAACTCCTTATATAGCTTTCAACTTAGGAGTCAATCCTAAAATCCTTATAGAGCCTTTCTCTATCTCTACCCCAGTGGGAAAGTGTATCACAGCCCGGAGGGTATACAAGAACTGTCCAGTTATGGTGTCTCAGAAATTTACTTCAGTAGACTTAGTAAAGTTTGAGATGATGGATTTTGACATCATTCTCAGCATGGATTGGCTCCATTCAAGCTATGCCTTAGTTTATTGTTGAAAAAAGTTGTCTATTTTTAGTTTTCGAATGAACCTATCCTAATATTGAGGGGTAGTACCACAAAGCTTAAGGGTTAACTTATTTCATACCTCAGACCGAGGTAAATGATATTAATGGGGTGTCTATCATTTGGTATGAGTCAAAGACTCAAGTTCCAAGACTCCTAATTTTAAGTTAGTTCCAGTCGCAAGTGAATTTCTAGATATGTTTCCTAAAGATCTCCCCAGAGTTCCTCCCGTAAGTAAAATTGATTTTACAATAGACCTTCTTCCTAATGCTCAGCCCATCTCTATTCCGCTATACAGAATAGCTCTAGTTGAACTTTAAAAATTGAAAGAACAATTGAAAGCCCTCTTAGACAAAAGGTTCACTAGGCCCAGTGTATCCACTTGGGGTGCACCAGTTCTATTCTTCTAAAATAAAGATGATTCTCTTCTACCATCAGTTGAACAAACTCATAGTCAATAATAAGTACCCACTTTATAGAATTGATGACTTATTCGACCAAATTCAGGGTGTTAGTTACTTTTCTAAGATAGACCTCAAATTAGACTATCATAAAATTAGAGTCATAGAATGTGACATTTCGAAAACATCTTTCAAAACTCAAAAGTCACTTCGAGCTTCTAGTCATGTCATTTTGTCTTACTAATGCCCTGCTTTCGTGTACTTGATGAAGCGCATGTTCAAGTAGTACTTGGATATGTTCATCATAGTCTTTGTTGATTGCATTCTTGTCTACTCCCTTAGTGAAAATAACTATGTAGACCATCCCAGAATAGTATTGCAGACTCTCAGAGCCCATCAGTTATTAAACAAATTCATTAAATATGAATTCTGGCTAAGGTCAGTAGATTTTGTAGGTCATATTATTTTTGGATGGAATTAGAGTTGATCCTCAAAAGGCTAAAGTAGTGAGAAACTGGTCCAAGCCTATCTATCCATTAGATATCAGGTGTTTATTGGGTTTGGATGGCTATTACCGATGATTTATTTAAGGATTTTCATCTATTGCATACCCTATGTCTAGATTGACTCAAAATAAAGTTAAGTTTTAGCGATTAGATCTTTATGAGAAGAGTTTTTAGGAGTTGATGACTCGACTCACTAAAGCCCTAATTTTGGCTTTACCCGATAGTTCAGATCGATTTGTTGTATATTGTGATACTTTTAGAAATGGCTAAGGGTGTGTTTTGATGGAGAAGGTTAAGGTTGTGGCCTATGCCTCTAGACAACTTAAGCCCCATAAAAAGAATTATCCCACCCATGATCTTTAATTAGCAATTGTTGTGTTTGCCTTAAAGATTTGGAGGTACTATTTGTATGGGGTGCATGTTGATGTGTTCACAGACCATAAAATCCTGCAGTATGTATTTTTCTAGAAAGACCTAAACTTGCATCATAAAAGGTGGTTAGAGTTGTTGAAAGATTATGACATAAGTGTTTTGTATCTACCGATCAAGGCCAATGTAGTGGAAGATGCCCTCAGTAGGTTATCCATGGGTAATGTTGCTCACGTTGAGGATGGTAAGAAGAACTATGTTCAGGAAGTTCATCAACTTTCCAGACTAGGTGTGCTTTTGGTTGATTCGACTGAGGGTAGTGTTTGGGTGAAGAATAGTTTGGAATCATCTTTGGTTTGCGAAGTAAAAAAACCAGTATAGGGATCCCAGTTTAGTTAAGTTGAAAGAGTCAGTTAGAGACCAGAAGGTAGAGGTTTTCTCCCAAGGTGGAAATATTGTGTTGCATTATTTTGGTATATTATGTGTTCCATGTGTAGATGGCGTGAGATAGAGGATTCTTTCAGAAGCGTGTGGTGTGTATTACTCGATTCATCTAGGGGCCATTAAGATATACCGTGATTTACAGGAGATCTATTGGAGGAGTGTGATAAAGAGAGATATTGTAGAGTTTATAGCTATGTCTCAATGTATTAGTAGGTTAAGATTGAACATCAAAATCTTAGTGGGTCCATGCAGGAGTTCAGTATTCCCACTTGGAAGTGGGAGAAAGTGAACATGGATTTCGTTACTGGCTTTCCTCGTACTCTTCGTCACCATGATTTGATCTATGTTATTATGGATAGGATGACCTAATCAACCTATTTCTTGCTAGTTCATACCTCTTATTCTACTAAGGACTATGCCAGGTTCTATATAAGAGAGTTGGTTAGGTTACACAGTTTCCTATTTTCCATCATTTCAGACAAAGGTATATAGTTCACCTCTTACTTTTGGAAATCCTTTCAAAAGGATCTTGGTACCCAAGTCTACCTCAGTACAACCTTTATCCCCAGACAGATGGTTAAGAAGAAAGTAACATTTAGATTTTAAAAGATATGTATAGAGTGTGTGTAGTTGACTTTAAGGGAAGTTGGTATGATTACTTACCTTTTATTGATTTCAAGTATAATAACAGTTATCATTCCAGTATACAGATGGCTCCGTTTGAGGCTCTTTATGGGAGAAGATGTAGATTTCCCATTGGTTGGTTTTAGGTAGGAGAGGCTATGGTAGCGGGGCCTGACTTTGTGTTTGATGCTTTAAAGAAAGTTTAGTTGATCAGAGAGAGGCTTAGGGCATTCCAGAGCCAACAGAAATTGTATGCAAATGTGAGAAGGAAAGACCTTCAATTTAAGATTATTGATTGTGTGTATTTGAGAATCTCCCCCATGAAGGGGGTGAAGAGGTTTGGTAAAAAGGGGAATCTTAGTCCCCATTATGTTTGTCTTTATAGAATCCTGAGTTATTTTAGTAAGGTAGCTTATGAGCTTTAGTTGCCTACAGACTTAGCATTAGTGCACCCAGTGTTTTATGTCTCCTTGATAAAGAATTATATAGGTGATCCAGCAGCTGCAGTCCCCGTAGAGAGTGTAGATATTCAATATAGTCTATCTAATGAGTATGTCTTAGTTAAAATCCTAGATTGTCAGATTCGCACACTAAGGAACAAAGAATTTCCATTGGTCAAAGTTCTTTTGCAGAATCAGATCATTGAGGGAGCTACTTGGGAAGCAGAGACAGATATGTGAACCAAATAACCTTACCTCTTCTCTGAAAACTCAAACTCAGCCTAAGGTAATAGACTTCCTTAGATTTACTATAGTCATTACTCAGTTATAGTTACGTAACATTCTTATATCATTCATGCATTCACGAAATAGTTCAGTCATGTTTCATATCTCAAGAATTTAGTCATGCTTTAGTTATGCATGTTAGTGTAAGTATAGTTCCTCTGTTTCTCTCAGTTAAGTGAGTATTATCAGAGGATGAATGTTCCCAAGGGGGATATATTGTAAGAACCATCAAAGTCCTAGTCATTTCAGTCCTATATAGCAGGCCAAAAGAGGCCACAGACTTAGAAAAATTCAACAAAGTGTTGACACTTGGTCTCATTTTTTTCCTCGATATTTCAATGGCATCATTTACAATCTTTCCGGCCATAGATTATTGATTTTTAGAAAATTTATTCATGATCAAGGATGTTAATAAGTAATATTAGGCGAGTTTTTGAATTTTCAGACATCGTTTGAGTCATGTTTGGATGGCCAAAACTACAAGTCGATGTGCTCTTGATGCGTCATGTTGTCTATCTCCTTGCACCCATCGACGCGATGCATCAGTTATCATATTGACCTCTTCGACATGGCTCATTTCCTATCATGTCATTGTGCCATTTTTACTCATTAACTTATGAGTTTCCAAGGGCATTTAGGTCCTTTTCCCCTCACCCAATTCAGCAAAAACATGAAATTAAGCTTTCAAAGCGCAAAATAAATTCATATTTCTATAAATCCTCTCAAGAAATAAACCCTAATTCATCAAGATCAAGTCCAAGTTCAAAGAAATCCCCAACAATCTTCACAAAATAAACAATCAAGGTATGTTAGGTGTTCATCCTTGGGTTTCCTTCCTCCCTTGGAGTATAAGAACCCTTTCGAAAACTACAAGTTTTCAAATTAATGATTTACATGTGCAAATTGGGTTGTATTCATGTTTGTGTTGTTGTATGGGATTCAATTGAAGATTTAATTGTAAGTTTCATGAATATAAGACAACATATATGTGATTGATGTAAATCCAACATAAAAACACTTAAATTGTTAATTGATTGTTGTAGTTATGATGCACTAAAATGTTGTTCATTCCCAAGTACAAGGTTATTCCTCCTAAGTATTTGAAAAAATGTCTTAAGTTAATGAATTGTACATTGTGATCCTTTGGTTATCTTAAAATTGAAATCATGATATTACTACATGTTTAAACTACACCCATGCTTAAGCTATGCCTTGCAAGTGTTGGATAAAATGTCCATATGAGTAAATCATGCATAGTAACCGATTGTTTAGTTTTTAAAGTTATGATATGAGTTTATCTATTATGCTACCAAGTCCTAGGGGTATTTATTACCTGAAATCTAGTTGTTTACTTAGTTGCAGTAGTTATAGAATAGTCCCAGTAGAGGTCAAAACCAGTGGTACTCAGTCAGGTAACAACACTTAGTGAACTCAATCCAGATAAGTCAGTCTACACGATTAGTTTCAGTTCAGGCAAGCCTAGTACAGTCTAGTGATTAGTTTAGTGTCAATTCAGTTAGGAATAGAATTCATCACCGAACGAACCCAGGGATAGGGGCATTCCTGCCATCAAAGCGTTTGACCCTTTGTATTAGTCCATACGTTACAAAACTACGTAGCCAGCATAGGGTAAGTGGTCCTCCTTCCAGACTAGGGTTGACATAACCATATACATATATATATATATATATATATATTTCTGAATCTTCCAGCCAGATTAGGGTTGAGCCAGCGTAGTTAGTATCCCGTTGCAAGGTGCTAAAACCGTTTTAACTTGGATCACAGGTTGGACAAGAACTCAGTTTATATCAGAGTATATTGGTTAGATAAACACTCCCACATTTATAGATTTAATCTCAATATTCAGTGAAGAACTCAGACAGTTCTATAGAACCATGGCTATCAGTTACCAATTACTCAACTATCAGAATTCAACACTAAATTTTAGTTTCATCTCAGACACACGATTTATATCTATATGCGCAACATAGCATGTTCTGTATGTTAAGTAGTCATAGTTTTAGATGTACTATAATCCATTTATTTTATTATGTTCATTTAGGCCGTTATAATCTTATGCATATGAACCCATATATATCATCCTTACCTCACTTAGCATACTAATACATTTTACGTACTAATGCATACTTTCTCTTTTATGCTATGACACCTCATATCATAGGTTCAGATGCTTAGGGTCCTAATCATACTTAGCAGCTCAGGATATCAGCGGCAGATTCAGTAGTGAGTCCTCATCAATTGAGGGCATTATTTTATTTAAGCATTTCAGCATATTTACTATGTCAAGTGGATGGGGTTAGTTGGGGACTTATCCCATCAACTCCACATTCAGACAGTTAGAGGCTTTCGGACTTTATTACTTTAGACTGATGTTCAGTGTTATTATCAGCATTCAGTATTTGTTTTTAGTTTATGAACATTATTTCAGTTTCAGCCTAAGTTTCGGATATATTTTAAGTATTATCATTTAGTTCTCAAAGTAGGTACCATTCATGGTTAGCTTGTTCTCCTTTGGGATTGTAATCACCGTTTGATGCCTTGGGTGTAGTCTTGGGGCATTACAAAACCAGATTTGAAGAATGGAAACTAGGCATCCTTAGTTTGGTAATATTATTTAAATTTAATATTAAAATACATTGGGCTTTAACAAAAGCAGTTCAGAAGGTCTAGGCTTTGATTTGACTTCATGGGTCTTCTATAAGGCAAGTAGAGACTTTCTTTGACTCTATTTTTAAAGTGCATATGTGTTAGTTGTGTGTATTAGGGAGTAATAGAATGGGGGTCTTGTATAAGTTAGATAATGAGTATTTATGCAGGTACTGCTATTTTATAAAGGGCTAAATCAACAAATTGACTTTCATGGAATGTTTTCCCTACATGTCAGCATGATTGTTATGGTAGTTGATGATATCCCCTCTCTTTGAGAAATTGTATGGTATTATTAAGGGAAAGATGGAGATTTTTGTTATCTAAGCATTAGAAATAAGAATTGTACTAATTTTAGAATTTAAAGGCGGTGAACTTTGAATGAGAATTAAATTGACTTCTATTATGAAATATTTTGCTTGAAGATGTACCAGTTGCTTATTGGGTAAGAGTTCTATGACTACTCATTATACATTACATTTTATTGGGATTAGAGTGGACGTTTATAGTATTTAGTATTGAAGTGAAAGCCAACACATAATATATTATTAGGATGTAAGTGCATGCTTGCATATATTATATATATTACAAGGATTGGAGCGCATAGATGCACATACAATATATATTATGTGATCAAATAGTATGCCTTCACAATACATAGTCCTCGTGAGTACCATATATCTCTCAGATAGCCATAAATTCATTCATTCATTTCTTCTTATTCATGTTGTATGTAGCCCAATTTGATTACTATATGCATATTTAATGACACATATGTAAATTGATTATTCATAGTGATACCTAATTTCTAGAGTTAAATTCATGTTAGTTTTGAGGTATTAGTCTATGAATTATTATCTATTTTGGATGTATTTCTTAAGGTTATGCTTGTAACCTGATACATTTAGCGTTTTAAAGCATTTTTATCTATTAGATTAGGATGGATTTTAGGAGTATGGGTTTTATGGCTATGTTAGATGGTTTGTTTTTGGTGGTATGGGGCCACTACTTTTAATTAGGTTTAATTGATGATGATGCTGAGTAAAAGAGGTTATTTACTAACCGTATAATTTTTCAACACCTTACAGGTTGGTTAGAAGCCGGTTCTCCATATAGGTGGATTCAGTGTTATGATTGGTGATTTTCATGGAGATTACTAAGGTAGCAATTATTGATTCTTGTCCTTTTTGATCCTCCTCTCTCTTTTTCTAATGCCTTATTTCACATTTTTGACATTTTGGGCCACTCATTGTATTACTTCAATTGTAGAGGCTTAAATTTGTGACTGCCAAACCTGGGTTTATGTTAACTTTTGCATCATTATTTTGACATGTTTTGAGTTTATTATCAAGTTTTGATCTTACCGTTACTTCTTATGGTTCCATTCAATTTAATATAACTCTTGGGTAGGCTTTAAAATTACCTATCATGGTGTGTATTGATTAATGCCCAAAATACACCTCTAATTGAGGATAAAGTAGTCATTTTCATGTAATGTAACCCAACTAGGTAAGGGTCGAACCCACAGGGAAGATGTAGATGTATATCTCGAACAAGTAGAAACTCATAAATTTTGTTGTAATCAGTGGTGATGAACTTAAAGATTATGTTCCCCGTGGCTTCTCAATTTAGTAGGATTATCATACTTTATTGAACCAAATCGGTACTTTGCATGCCGAATGTGATAAGTTATGTACCATCAACTCTATTTTAGACTCATTGACGGATTTCATCCTTTACCTTTTTAGTTTCAGGATGACGCATTACTATTCCTTATCCTAGATTCTAGATAAGGATTACCTTTTAAGTCTCAAGTAATTAAATGATATATAACCATATTACATAGATGGTACTGATTAGCCTAGACCGATAGTTAATCTTTAAATTACTATTGTGATTATCTTTTCCTAGTCACTGCTACTCTTGTGGTGAAATTAGTTATAATATAGGCAGGATCCTAATATTTGCAACCACTAAGACAATTATCATACCGAAGATAATACAATACATGTAACAAAACTGGTTCAGAACAATTTAGCACTTCCCCTACTTTATCTATATGTAAGGATTCCCACAACCCTAGATAAGGGCATTAGCTGTTCACTCTTGTGAAATAATCAACAAAATTCATAATGAACAAAATTAAATGATATAACGATGATAAACAAGTAAAACCCAATTCCAACAACTGAACTATCAATCAAAATTAAGAACAAAATAATCCCAAGATCAGAATCCAAATCTTGGAATCAAATTTAAGTATGGAAGTGTTAAGAGTCTGTAACCTAACTACAAAATGTTAAAAAGGTATATATACGATACAAGGAAACTCTAAAAATAAAATCCCAAATTAAAAATCAAATATCTATCACAGGCCACTTAATTAGGAAAAATACGGACCATATGTAAAACATATGAAATGTATGTCATCGTAGGTAAGTGCCAGAACTTCTATGTAGCTCCTTCAACTCTTTAGAATTGGACTTCTATAACATAATTTGGTCACATATCTGCCCATAGTATGTGATAGAGTCTTCTTTTTCCTATTTCTGAACCTATAGACTTCAAATTCTTATACTTACTTTGGTCACCTATGCTTGGTAAGTGTCACATAAGCCCAAAATATCCTTGGTAATTAGCCAAAAATTTCAATCTTCATATTTTTCTTAAGTCCATGATCCAAAACATGATTTCCTACAAAACATACCCTAAACACATCATATCTTACAAAACAACCTAAGAAGCTTTCATATTTTCATTATTTTATTATTTTAAGCATCAAAATTTTTACATATGCATAGCACATCAACATCCTGAATTTAGAATGTTTGTATGTCCTCGGGAAACACAAAGAAATAAAACAAAAACACGATGCTTAACTAGGAGAATCTAAGCTATCTAAGGCAGTTAATCATTAGTTTAAGCTCAAACATATTACTCCTCTCCAATATAAATAATTCAAAACCAACTATTTATAAACAAGAAGCACAACAATGTGACACAATGGTATCAAGATATGGTAATTCTATTAGCAATAAACAACTATACATAAATACAAGTTACACTACCCGAACAAGAAAGAAGATATAATACAACTCATATACCCTCACAATAAAGAAGTTCCATTGCCACGATTTTTTTTTTTTTGGTATTTCACTCACATATTGGATTACTCCAATGCGGCACGATGCTGACTCATATGAAAATAAGCATATCAATGTGGTTATAATCTAGAGGACCTCATGCTCAAAGAAGAAGTTCTACCAATGAGCATCACATACTATAGGATTGCCCTTATTTTCTTTACCTTTGTATTCAGACAATGAAGTTAGGATCATTATAGGACTTTTTTTGGCTTGTAATGTAATATTAAGGGCTGGTATGGTACATATGGAAATCAAGTGCTAAGCCTCCTTAGAACTACACTAACTTTGGGTTCCACACTTTAACCAATATCCTTATTTCTCCATTTCATTGTTTAATGAATATTGAAGATGGTGTGGTTTCTTTTATTCATTATTTTACTTTTACTTCTTTTTCACATTTTTTCCTTTTTCTTTTTCTACCATACCCAACCCTACTTTCATTTCTCTTATTTTACCCTTCTTCATACCTACACTATATTATGTACCCCCATGATCGCCACCCTTAACTTAGGCAATCTGACAGAGTTGAGGTGAATAATATAAATGGAGGACCTGGAAAAAAAATGTTCATTGTAACATAAATGGGAAGGTGAAAGATTAAAATAAAGAAATACCTTATAAGGTTCAAAAAGTAGGATCGAGCGGTACTATTCATATTGGGAAGTTCATTCAAGCTAAAAGTTGAAATATATAAAAAAAAATGGTATATGATTCATTCCAAACCAACTATTCTACAACCTACGCAATAATATTGAGCAATTTTGTGATTTAACACATAAAGAGAATTAGGTAGTATCTCACACACATATGGCACAGTGTCACTTCATAAGCTACTACCTATCCAGTTCATGCACAAGTTAGGTACGATTATAAATTCCATAGTATAATGCCATAACATGACCCGTAATAGTCACACATATATGCATATTACACAATTCTAAAAACATAAATTTTGGTGAGGTATCATTATTCTGAAGATCAATAAAAAACATAAGAACTTCCCTAGATACTCAAAAATATCCAAATTAAACAAAAATAAACAGAACAAAAAAAAAATACTACACAACATAAATTTTAACCTAGAAATGCCAGTTCTATAACCATATTGCATCTAACAGGAAAAAAAGCATGACAACAAAAACCTATGGCATCTATGATACAACCATCCCCGAACTAAAAACTCCACATTATCCCTAATGTATATAAATAATACAAAGCAAGGGAGTTAGAACTTAACTAGGACACATTAGGTATTTATGGTATGATTGCCGTCAAGTTAGGATATTTGGAGTGGCAGAGGTGATAGTTGTGCTGGAAGATACACCCACGGCTCACTTGACATGCCTCTATCAATTAGTGACTGGAGTATCTTATGAATCACGTCAGGCCCATTTCAGGGCCTGGTAAAATAAAATACTAGGATCTTAAACGTACCCCTCTTGGCCTCGCTTAGTCCAAGCTATGGGGAGCGCCTCGTAATCTTTCACAAATAAGTCAAATGATAAATGTCTAGGCAGAGGTATTGGGTGGACAAATATGGGCACACCTGAAGGGGTGTCTAAAATATGGCTCTTAGTGAGAAAGTGTACCTTTACTCTAAGTACATCCATCTCCTCCCTAATATCATCTAGATGAAGTGTCTTTATGATGTTGAATCAGGAAAACACATTAATCCTACAAGAATCTATGCATACATGTAGCTCAGCTTATAGCTCTAAAATAGCAGCCCAGAGTGCAGACTCTAATTTAGCCTCAACCATGTCTAGTGTAGTTTTAACCCATGGCCAAATCTGTTAATATAAAGTTGCCACCTCAGTCTGTAACAGAGTTTCTGTGACTCTATGATTGTCAACCTAGATTTTCCAAAACAAATGTGAAACAAACATTATACCTAATGCATTATCTAAAGTAAATGGGTAGGGTGCATTGAAGATGCACTCACCAGCTCTGAAGTAGAAGTCAAGGATAATGTAGATGTAGTTGGGATTCCATTATCATATGTACTCAACTCTGAGTCCTCTCTCTTTTCCATTATATAAAATTCCCACATCATCTCCATGTGAATAAATAGGCTTTGTAGGGATTAATGAGACCTCAAATAGGGCCATAGGAACTATATTTAGTGCATGTAGTTTCCTGGAAATGTCTTAGTATGCCAAATCCTTCACTGTCTTACTCTATGCCACCGTCACTACTGGAACCATCCTATCTACACCTAGTACCTATGGCATGTTATCCTCATCACACAACCTTAGGATAATACATTAGAATGTAAAAGTCGTAGTCTCACCAAAAACTCTCTTATGAAGCTCAAGTTGGATAGGAGTAGCAAATCCAATATTGTATCCAACAATAATACTCGCAGTTATTATAGCTCTATCTCAAGTGAACATATTTTCTATAGTAGTTGGACACATTCTATATAAAAAAAAGAAGTCACTAGTATATCGCAGCATAAATCATATTGCCTTCTTAATTATACCATGCCCCTCGATCCAAGGGGAATCATCACCAAGAGGTGAAATATAGCCTATTATCCATATTTCCCCCTTAACTCTTTCACTCTGGTGCTTAACATCATGCATAATGTTTCTGTCTCTTGAAAACTTCAATCTATAATCACATTCTATTATGGATGCTGGAGCAACAAAATTTTGCCCAAAGATAACTCGATAGATCATCGTTGCTATAATGTCTACCATAACCCCTCACATAAGTTTCTTCTAATATTGGAGCCACTAAATATACCTCAGAAGACCCCTACAGTAGGGTGCAAACAAAGCTATTATGGTATGATATGAGGTATACTATTATCATATAATTAATGGGCTATAAGAACCTAGGTGTCAATTCATCCACCCTAACTAATAAAGCTCAAAGCTAGCTTGCAACTGTGGTGCTCTGCTCAACCCAGACAACGCTATCATACGCTACTCATAAATATGCCACTTTGGCTAGCTGATCTTAGTAATATGGCTATCCACATCAAAATTAGTCTGACGACCCTCCACGCACCATATCGGGTTAACCTCAATAATAGGCTCCTCCAAGATATGTGTAGGGTCAGACAGCTAATCATACTGATTTGGTTCTCCTGTATCCAAAACTAGAAGCAGGTGTGAAGACTGGTCTATACCCTTCTTAGACTGGGGTACAACTGGTGGTGACTTCGGGACCAATTTTTTGGACTCATTTGTATTAACCCAAACTTTCGTTAAGCCTAATTTTGTAACAATAAGATTAAGGAATGACTTCCAAAGTGAGTAATATTTTAATCTTATAGAATTCTCCTAATTTTAACTTTTTATCATGTGGGAAATTAAATTATCTTTCCAACGATATAAGATTTACCCAAATATGATAACTGGGCAAGAAGTTATGGCTAATTGAAGTTCCTATCATAAAACATCATCATTCAGACCCTTAACGCATCGCGGAGAGGAGTAATATCCTAATTTTCAGTTTATAGTAGCCTAGCCTAATTGTGGCACATCGTACAGAAGTTTCAACGCCCAACCAGTGGGACAACGCGATGGCTCTACGTCGCGGTGACCCTCAGATTTCCATTCTTCAATTTCCAGTGAGCCACTGCAATAGTGGTGCATCGGTGGCCCATAAAATTAGGCTCCCATTTATATTTTTCAGTTTTCTTTAGAAGTTAAAAAGGGTATTTTGCACATTTTCCAAGCCACTTAAACTTCTCCTCCATCATATACCATTTTCTTGTCAAAATCTCTCAATCAAAAACCCTAGTTCATCAAACCTCTCCTTCAAGAAACACAAGATTTCTCCATCAATTCTCAAACTTAAGTCAATATTCCAAGTTCTTAGTGCAAGAACTCCAAGAACCCTCATTCAAGAGTTCCAATAACATCTCGCAAGCAAGTTATTCATCCAAGTTTATCAATCTAAGTTATGTGGGGTTTGAACAAGAATACTTTTTTCGTTCTTATGCCCAAATTGTTGATTTTTTTAAAGAATTTCATATTTTTGCAAGTGGGTTCATACCTAAATTACTTTATTTTGAGATTATGAGTTTACGAGTTATTCAAGTCTTGATTTGCATGGTTATTTCACTATTTTATGACACGAGTTAAGAAATTATGCTATGAGTTGCACATCCTTGTATCAATTTTGATGTTTCCAAGATTGATTTCATGATTTAATCTTTATTATGAAACGGAGATTATTTGAGCATGAGTATAAGTTTTTAATCAAGTATGATTTTTTATGTTTCTTAAAGAGTAGGTTGTTTAGTATAATTCAATCAACAAGTACTTTGATTTTAAGGAAAGATTACTTTTGAGCCTGAGTTAAGACAGAAATCCACATTATTCAGTCTTTATGAATTAAAGCTAAAAGAATTATAATTTGGTCTTCACTATGGACCCTTCATTTGTTTTAAGGTGGATTTCCTAAGAGTTTTGAGTTGAGTATAAAAGTAGTATTTACCACCGAGTTGGGTATGATTCTGAGGTCCCATACCTTAGAACTACATGCCATTGTAGGACAAATATTATGGTACCGAGGTCAAGATAGTGATCACTAAGTTGAGGTTATACTCTCTGGCAAGAGTATGATGTCTCTCCCTAATATGAGGTTTCTTCCTTAGGAGGACAAGACATTGACTCCATATAGCTCACATGATTTATGTCGGTTAGAAGAAACTCCCAAGTATCCAAAGTTATATAATCCCAAGTTCTAAGTATCCTAAGTCTATAAGAGTTCTAGAGTTCCCAAGTATTAAAATTTTGTAAAGTTTTCGAGTCCTTGAGTTTTAAAGAACTTTTATTCTCCATGAGATAAAAGTATGACTTTTAAAGTATTGTTTAAAGTTTCTTTAGCCTTCAAGTTTTGAGAATATGATGGAGAATAGATATTTTAGAAGTAAATAGAATGACTCACGAGATTTGTAGTATATGCTTTATTATACTTGATTTTTGAGATTTAGATTTTAGCTTTTACTCAAGCTATGTGAGTAATTTATATCGGCATGCAGATTTTCTATAAAGATTAATGATATTGTTTACTTATTGCATTGGACCCCCATATACTCTATACATCCTCAAAGTATTAATCCACACATATGTCTATGTGCTACATTATCTCATAATGTAGGTACACATTATAGTATGTGTAGTCAAAATAAGATAGTTGCAGATTCCAACCAGCAGATGATAAGTCCTCCTATTTTGGGGACTTCAGTTAGATTCACTATTGTTCTTCACTTTTCTATATCTTATGTTTTGATTAGTGATAGTTGGGGTCGCATCCTTTCTATCCATATTCAGTATTAGTAGAGGCTTCATAGATAGTCAGTAGTGTTAATGTATTTAGTTTTTAATTTTCATTGTAAAAGCAGAGTTATAATCCTGTGAATCAGTTTTGTATTGATTAGATTTAGAAAAAAGTTATCTTTCATTGATATTGTACAAATTTATGCATTTTATTCAGTTGCTTATAAGCTTGCCAGTACAAGGGTTAGCTTGGGGTCACTTATGACCCTAAGAACCGTTTGACATCTTGGGAAACATTTTTTGGGTGTTACAAACTTGGTATTAGAGCACAGAGTTCAAGTGTCCTAGGGTGTCTGTAAAGCCATGTATAGTAAAGTCTTGCAGAACGGTATGGAGATATTTGTACTTTTCTTTGAGAGGCTACAAGGCAGTTAGGAAATATTTCTATTCTTTCAAGTCTCAGATCATGCTATAGAAAGGTTCTCTAAGAAACTTATATAGATCCTCATCTTACTCTATTCAGGCCATCTCTGCCTTATATTCAAGATATCAGAGACAGTCAAGCTTAAATCTTTACAGATAGTACCTTGTTAGACAATCTCCACAGATAGTTATGGGATTGTAAGTGATATACAAAGTATCTCATCAGTACTTTTGAGCTGCGAAGATTGAAGTGTTTTATTCATGTTCATGAAAGTCATGCACTAAGCCCAAGTTAGAGATGCTTTCAGATTCATCCTCAAAATCCATAATGTAAATCTATACTTCCCTATTCTTATACTATTCTTGAGATAACATGATCAGCAAAATCTAGTTTCTCCCCTGATAATACTCTTAGAATTACTAGCAATATGTTTCAGAAGTCTCACAAAATGGCTAGAGGGGGGCCTTCTAGTATATTATAAGCTCCTCAAGTTTAAAGTTACGTTCTCATTCTTATGAGCCATTCAGTTAATACAGAGTAAGATGTGTATTCTTAGATCATTGAATATTATGTGTCAAGTTTACATCTCTTGTAAATTGTTATCATTGTGTTGTTGAAATTCAATGTCTAATGAACCCATGTGAGGCCTATTTCAATTCACTAGCAACTTGTTTTTAACCTTGTTGTTCTTGTGTTAGTTGGAGCTGGGGGTTTAAAGGTGTATTGGAAAGAAGGGTGGTAAGTGAAATTTATTAAATATATATATAGCCAAATCTTTTTGCATATGATTGAGTTAGTAATGAAGAGATATATCCTTGGGGGTTAGTTTAGTAGAAGGTAGAGAAGTAGTAATTAGTTGAGGTGAATTATTGTTTGCTTGAAGTATGAAAAGAGTTGTTGACGAATTTCGTTGTTCTAGAAAAATATATTTTATTGATAAAAGAACTTGGTGGATGAGCGTTGTTAATTTAGGGTTCCCTGAGATTTCAAGAAGGAGTTTAGTTGAAACTTATAGAGTTGTGAAAGAAGTTTAGGTGTATAGGTAGGTATTTTGTAATGAATTGTGGATGAAGGATATGTTAAAAGATTGTGATTAATATAGGCTATATAAGTATGATCGATTATTGTTGTGATAAGGTTTGAGTGGGCTAGTGTTTCTTGAGGTTTTTTTTCATAGATTCCATGTGAGAATTGTGTGTGAGGTGGGGTTGTAAATCATGTTGAGTGCTAGAAAATAAGTTTGAACGATTGGTGGTCATGAAGGTAGATGTGATGATTTTTTGGTTAATTGTACTAGTTATAAGGAAGTAATACAGTAGGCTTCAATAGTGTTTACAAAAGCTTAAGTTTATTTGATTCGTAATCGATTCTGATGTTGTATGTATGAAGTAAAAGTATGCCCAAGGTGCTATAGGGCTGCATTAGTTTTGAGGATCATTGCATATGGTGTAGTTAATAGTATCGTGGAGATGCTAGGTGGATAAAGACTAGTTAGATAATGAATGATGTTCTTGATAGCTAAGTTAAGGAGTTATGATTATGATTAAAGATGTTGAGACTTTTTAAGTATGATTATGATTCTCATAATTTAGAAATATAAGTTTACAGACATAATATTGGTAGGCTATGACAGAAGTAGTATGGTCCATCAAAGCTTTTAAAGTATCCATGTTAAGCATTAGAAATCTTAGTTTGAAAGTTTCAAGATTCAGCCAATAGAAATAAGAGTTAAAGCATTAGATTGTGTGCACTCCGACTATGGGGATGCTTATGCAGATTCAAAGTTTGTAAGCGTTCAAGTATTATATGATGACTTTTAGGGTCACAGAAGTTTAAGAGATAAATCTTAGAAAGAAGTATTAGCTTTAGGTGATGTACGTGAAGATAAAGTCCTTCAGGGTAAGTTTAGTTTCCTATGTATTAATTATATCCTAGACTTTAGAGCAAAGTGAGTGCAGTTTAGGTTAGAGTTAATATAGTGTTTCACAAACTTAGAGTGATGTCTTAAATCTAAGGGGGAGATGATAGAATGAGTAACCAAGTCAAGCTTTAAGATTCTAATAGTTGTACCAGTAAATTATAGAATAGCTGTGAGAGAGATTAATGCTTGACCCAATCTTATTTCAGTATTTTCAGTTATCCCAATGCCTAGCTAGTTCCATGATCCTAATTCATGTTCATGCATATGATAGAGAATTATGTACTCTCCAAGTTCCTAATAGAAATTGTTCCAGTTCTTTCAGCAGTTGGAATCACATTCCATAAGATATGAACTCCAAATATAGGTCATGCAACTCATGAATCATGTACTCAAGCTTGACGGTATGTTCAACTCAATTACTCAAGCAGTACTCTTAATTAGCATCGAAATTCAGATTTATATCATGCATATCCTCGGGTTAGACCTTTTTGATAAGTTCATGATATTAAATGCTCTATTCCTCAGGCCTCAGATAAGTGCCCAAGTTACGCATGGTATTCCTACATGCTACAAGTCCTCACGTTTTAACCTTTCAGTGACCTTTTCCTTAGGTCAAGAATAGTGATGCTGAGAAGTTGTGTATATAGGAGAGAGTAAATGGATCATGTTAAGGAAGATGGTCGTATGTTTTCTTTATGTAATTCTATGAGTCTGAAGAAGTATTGAGTGAAGTTTTTGTATATGACCTGGTCAGTTCAAAATATGTTATGTATGTCTTCTTAAGAGTGGTCATGGAAGCTGTTCTTGGTAGTGATTTGTGGGTTATGAAAAGGGTGTTTATAGGAATGTGTTTAGAAGTGCGTATGTGGTTATAGAAGTAGGCTTAAACATCATGTTTGTATATATCTGGATGAATGTACTGCACGTTAGTAAAAGTCTAGTACGAGGTTAAATATGGTTGTTAGATATGGAAGTAAGTATTTTTCATGAGATGAGAATTTGTCAAGTACGGGGTTTGTTGAATTACGATTCAGACTAGTATTACAGTATTATGTGATGCATCCTGTGATTTTGGGTTAGGCTTGAAGATGGTGAGGGAATTTAGTTTTATTTCGACATGAATAGATTGAAATATCAACGCCTATGTGAGAATTATAAGATGAATCAATGAGTATGGTTTTTAAGGGAAAGGAATAGTTAAGAGAATATTTTAGAAGTATGGCTAAGCTTGCTAGTAAGGTGTTGCATTGCCTAAGACCCATAAATTCTATCTCGGTCTCTGATTCAAAGGGGTATATGTTCAATGCTATAGGGTCATAGAAATTTTGTAGTCTCTTATTCAAATAACTTTTTTAGATCATTCCCAAAGTTCTTTGCTCCCTCATATCGTTAGAACATCCTAGGAAGGCATTGACGAAATCCTCCACTTGAGTATGAGTATCACCTATGATTTAGTTTGGATAGCCAGCAATCCAATTTAATAATCAGACGGATAGATTTCTATAGTTTTCCATTTTCTAAACTAGTCTGGTCTTACTACCTAAAGTTTCTTAAGAACGATCGCACTATGAGCTCACCAAGCAAGTTCTAAACTCTCAGCATGAATCAGCTCCTTACGATAAGTAAAGACAAGTTCAGTAGAAGGTAATAGTCTTCCTTTATTCAGCTCTTTTCTAATCAAAGATTCAGCTATATAGTTATTCATATTATAAGTTCGTGCACTCACAGAAGTACTCAAAGATTTAGAATAAGGTAGAATCAGTTTAGTAAGTTATTTCGGTTGTGCACCCTCAGTTTTCCTCTGTATTCTTAGCCTAGCTAGCCGCATTCAAGGATGAATGTTCCCAAGGGGGAGATATTGTAATACCCCAAACTTTCCTTAAGCTTAATTTCGTCTCTATAAGATTGAGGAATGACTTCCAAAGTGAGTAATGTTTAAATCATATAGAATTCTCCTAATTTTAACTTTTTATCTTGTCGTATATTGAATTATCTTTCCAATGATAGAAGATTCGCCCAAATCTGATAACTGGAAAGAAGTTATGGCTAATTAAAGTTCTTGTCATAAAACACCATTATTAAGACCCTTAGCACGTTATGGAGAGGAGTAATATCCCAATTGTCAGTTTCCTGTAGCCTAGCACATGGCGCGTCTTACAGAAGTTTCAGGTCCTAACCAGTAGGACAACACGATGGCTCTGCATTGTGGTGACCCTCAGATTTCCATTTGACAATTTCCAGTGACCCACTGCGATAATGGCGCATCGTGGTGGCCCATAAAATTGGGCTCCCAATTATATTTTCCAGTTTTGTTCAGAAGTTTAAAAGGGTATTTTAGACTTTTCCAAGCCACTTAAATCATCCAAACACCTGATTTAAGGTTATTACAAGCATCATATACCATTTTATTCTCAAAATCCCTCTAACAAAAACCCTAGCTCATCAAACTTATCCTCAAAGAAACTCAAGATTTCTCCATCCATTCTCCAACTTAAGTCAAGATTCCCAGTTCTTAGAGCAATAATTCCAAGAACCCTCATTCAAGAGTTCTAATAACATCTCTCAAGCAAGTTATTTATCTAAGTTTATCAATCTAAGGTATGTGGGGTTTGAACAAGAACACATTTTCGTTCTTGTTCCCTAATTGTTGATTTTTACTAAAGAATTTCATATTTTTACAAATGGGTTTATAC
Organism: Capsicum annuum; assembly: GCF_002878395.1. Lineage (NCBI taxonomy): Eukaryota > Viridiplantae > Streptophyta > Magnoliopsida > Solanales > Solanaceae > Capsicum > Capsicum annuum. The sequence goes on along the minus strand of NC_061122.1, from coordinate 133,836,354 downwards.
CCAAATTACTTTATTTTGAGATTAAGAGATTATGAGTAATTCAAGTCTTGATTCGCATAATTATTTCACTATTTTATGACATGACTTGAGAAATTATGCTATGAGTTATACATTCTTGTATTGATTTGATGCTTCCAAGATTGATGTCATGATTTAAAATTTATTATGAAACGGAGATAATTTGAGCATGAGTATAACTTTTAAATCAAGTATGAGTTTAGATGTTTCTTGAAGAGTATGTTGTTTAGTATGATTCAATTAACAAGTACTTTAATTTTAAAGAAACACTACTTTTGAGGCTGAGATAAGACAGGAATCCACATTATTCAGTCTTTATGATTAAAAGTTTAGAGAATTATAATTTGGTCTTCACTAGAGACTGTTGAGTTGTTTTGAGGTGGATTTCTTAAGAGTTTTGAGCTGAGTATGGAAGTAGTATTTAGCACCGAGTTGGGTATAATTTTGAGTTCTCATACCCCAGAACTGAATTCAACCGTAGGACTGAGATTTTTGGGCCTGAGGCTAAGATAGTGATCACTGAGTTGAGGTTATACTCCCTGGCAAGAGTATGACGCCTCTCCCCAACGTGATGTTTCTTCCTTAGGAGGACAAGACATTGGACTCCATGTATCTCACATAGTTTATGTTAGTTAGAAGAAATTCTCGAGTATCCAAAGTTATATAATCCCGAGTTCTAAGTGTCGCAAGTCTAAAAGAGTTCTAGAGTTCCCATTTGTTGAAAGTTCCTAAAAGTTTTGAGTCTTTGAGTTTTAATGAAGTTTTACTCTCTATGAGATAAAGTATGTGTTTGAAAGTATTGTTTAAAGTTCCTTTAGCCTTCATGTTTTGAGAATAAGATGGAGAATATAGATTTTAGAAGTAAATAGAATGACTCACGAGATTTGTACTATATTTTTCATTATACATGATTTATGAGATTCAGATTTCAGCTTTTACTCAAGTAATGTGAGTCATTTATTTCATTATGCAGATTTGCTATAAAGAGTAATGATATTGTTTACTTATTGCATTGCACCCCCATATACACAGTACATCCTCAAAGTACTGATCCACATATATGTCTATGTGGTATATTGTCTCAAAATGTATGTACAAGTTGTAGTATGTACAGTCAACATTAGATAGTTGCAGATTCCAGCCAGCAGATGATGAGTCCTCCTATTTTGGGGACTTCAGTCAGATTCACTATTGTTCTTTACTTTTTTATTCTTATGTATTGATTACTGATAGTTGGGGTCGCGTCCTTGCTATCTATAGTCAGTATTAGTAGAGGCTTCATAGATAGTCAGTAGAGTTAATGTATTCAATTTTTATTTTTTGTTGTAAAAGCAGAGTTATATTCTGGTGAATTCAGTTTTATATTTATTAGATTATGAAAAAAGTTATCTTCCGCTGATATTGTACAAATTTATGCATTTTATTCTGTTTCTTATGAGTTTTCTAATAGAAGGGTTAGCTTGGGATCACTTGTGACACTAAGAACCGTGTGACATCTCGGGACCCATTTTCAGCGTGTTACACATCCTTATCATATGACCTTTCCTTAAACTGGTGGTCCTGAGCATCTATACCTGGTGTTGTCTCACACTCTGTCTCATCATCACCATTATCATCACCTCCCTTAATAGGTTGGGGAGAATATGGTGGTGATCTTTTGCCAATCTTAATCCTTGACCTACCTAGGAATTGAATCGCCTCAGCCTAGGTCCTAGACCGAGTAAAAGAAGGATTTTTCCCCACAGTTTTTCTCTATAAGTTGTACACCTAATTTTTTCATAATAGTAGCCTCAGTTATAGACTACTTGTGTCTCCTATTCACTAGACTTATCACTCTGGTCGAGACTACCCTAGATTGGGTAGGCAGGTACTCTTCCTCTAAGCTACTACTCTCAAAACAGTCATCTCATCACCTAGAAGGTGCAACCTTCTTCTTTTATGCCTTGGGTGCCATAGGTACCTGAAAACAAAGTGTCAACATCCAACCGATAACGAGGTATTACAAAATATGAAAAAAAACTCCAAATCCAAAATCTTTATTTTTCCCTCTATTTTGGCATGCCTATAACTTATACAAAGTAAAATCAAGTCCAATATTCACATAGTCAACTAAAATCAAATTTTCAATATGAACTAGCATTTAAAACTTCTGTTATTCTTCTACCTTTTCAAATTCAACATCTATTTAGGGCATGATTTTAATGTTTAATTTGAGAACAATGGCCTATATTTTAATTTTTTGGCTAATTCAAGGCACCTCAATACAAGCATGATGGTTTCTACATATATTACATGAAAATAAACATACCAACTTGCTCATTTTAAATTTAGTACAAGATACTACTATTAGGACCAAAGAATATTATCTTTTAATTTGAAAACTAGAAGTGAACTATGAAGAAGTGAAGAAAAACACAAGATTGAATGCGTATTTAGTGCTTTAGTACAAGTTTGTACTAACAACAAGTGATGTTTTAGCCTTTTCTCAAGTATAGGGGAAGTGGGGTTATTTGAATTTTAAAAGGGAAAAGGGAATTTTGAGAATTTGTAAGTTAAAATTGAATTAAGAAGGCTTAAATAGCATAGAGTCAGTTTAGTGTTTATTTAAGCTTGAATGGGCCCAATATTTTGAGCAAAAAATGGGCCAAAAGTGCCCAGTTACGACACCCACAATGGGTCGTATGTGGTAAATACGATCCATATGTTCCAAGCATATGTGGCCCAAACTTTTAGCAAAATTTCCCAACCTCTGGACTTAATATTCTAATACTTACTTTGCTATTTAAAAGTTCGTAAGTTGTATTTATGACTATATAAATAAGTTTGTACATTAAAGCTGAAAAATTACCCAAAAAATCCTTAAAATTCAATCTTTTGGGTTTATACAAAACTTACTTGGCCCACATAGGTCTTATGACCTTAATGAATTGGTCACCAAGTCCCTTAACTAGAAGAGTATAAATCGAGCAATTTTTACCACATTTTAGTTCAGTCCTTATTCTATTCTACCTACAAGAAAGAAAAACAAATGTGACCACTAAAATAGTGAGTTGCCTACCACACAACGCTTGATTTAACATGACGGCATAATGTGGCTACGTTGGTTACTAAAAATTCACCAATAAGACCATGGGTTGGTCTTCTTTAAAGTCTATTAGATCAAAGTGAACTCTTCATTATTGACTCTGAATTTGAGCTCACCCTTTTACATATCAACCATAGCTCTACCTGTGGCGATGGATGATTACCCAATATGATGGGCATCTCAATGTCAACAACACAATCCATAATGACAAAATCAGCTGAAAAATGAAGTTATCTACCTTTATCAACACATCAAATGAGATGCCCTTGGGTTTCTTTACAATGCGGTCACCCATCAACAATCGAATAGTACTCGGCTATGAATGGCTCAATCCTAACTACTTCAACACAACCAGCAACATCAAATTTATATGGAATTGTGTATGCATAAGACTTTGGTAAGTCTGGATGTCCTAATAATATATGGGATCATGAACGCATCGAGATCACCCTTTTTTAGGACAAATGAATAGAAATGCCTGCACAGTAATGGTGCAATCCACCAACGTCCTAAAAACTAGCAGTCTGCTTCTTTGTTACTAATTCTTTCCTGAACTTATAATATCCAGGAATCTACTCTAATACTATATGGAGAGGGATGTTCAAACTTAAATCTTTCATCATCTCAATGAATCTTTTAAATTTTACTACCTCATTTTATATTTTAGTCTTTGGCAAAAAGGTGGGGGCAGTCATGGAGTATCATAAACCAAGGGCTCATCGATCCTTCCATTACATCTTTCCTTACCAACACTAGCATCAACACTAGTGTCCTTGGCTAACTCTGCAGTAAGCATCTTATAAGATAAAATGCTATCCGTCTTCAGCACCTCAGTAGTACGTAATGGGGGATCCATAGTAGATAGACTAGTCTAAGTAGTTATAAAAAGACTACTCTTCCAGTGATTGTGTCTAACATTTCTCAGTAAATGATATTTAGGGTTGTATAGAATATCTCTAGTAAGCTTGTCCCAAAAAAATAATGGTTAGGCTCTATGCTCAACTTCTTCTTACACCAGAACAAAGCCTCATATATCGACTTTGAATGAAGCTATCTAAAATTGTATATCTCATCTTTCAGATGCAACATTCTTGTTGGAGAGAATAATTGGTTTAAGATTTTTTTATGCAACTCTTTCCAAGTGGAAATAGATCCTCTCAAAAGTTTCGCCAACTATAGAGAAGTTCATCTAATCAACTAGAAGGAGCACAACCTTAATTTGAGTGCATCCTGGTCTACCCCAAAAATTATATAAGAAGTGTAGATCCCACTGAAGTTAGAAAGATGAATATTTGTGTCATTTGTATATAATCCCTAAAATACATATTTCAAATTCAGAACATAGATCATGGCAATGGTGATGTAGAATTTCATATTGGGGGTAGCTCAGGAGGAATGATAACTCTTGTTTTTAAGGCTTAATGTATCCCATATTTTCCCCATCATCATACGGATGAAAGTACTATAATGCTGGGATCACTTAAAGCTGAGCACATCAAACTATATCTCAATTACCGTCATGTCCTACTCGATGATCAACTACCAAAATTGGCCTGAATAATTCTACCTACTGAGTCAACTGAGACTCCCCAACCTCCCTTCTCTAGTTAGAAGTATCTGCTAATATCTTCTCTATTTGTCTATCAGCAATATCTTCTAGATGACATGAACTGTAGGAGGTACAATATGCGATCCATCCCAAACCCCTTCAAAATTACCTAGAATACTAGTTCAGTCATTGTACGATTATGCTTTAATAGTCTCTCTAGTTTTTATTCAGCGGGAGGAAGGAATTACCTTGATACCTGGTGTTAGTAATATACTGGGGTATACGCGACTAAGAGTAGAAAAATAAAGAACAAAAAAGTAAAACAAAAATCAATCAACAACGACACTATCGTCCTCAAAAACGACACAAAAATTATGGTTAACACCAAAACTATACCTCCAAGTAATGATAAAACGGTCGCTGTAAAGTAATGTAACCCAACTAGGTTGGGGTCGAACCCACAAGAAGATGTGGATATACATCTCTTTGTGGTTGAACTCAACAGGCAAAACTAAAAGTAAATGGGGGGCGGTTGTTGTAATCTAAAACTAGTAAATTTCAAATTTGCATATAATTAGTCGATGATGAAAACAAGTATTATGTTCCCCCTGACTTCATAACTCAGTAGGCTTATCGCACTATATTGAACCAACCCAGTACCTTGTATGTAGAATCGGATAAGTTATGTTATATCAAATATCTGGTTAACTCATTGACGATTTCATCCTTTACCTTTTGAGTATTAGGATTTTGAATTACAAAATTTTATCCTAGATTACAGTTAACTATTACCTTTTGAGTCTTAAGTTATTAGATGATAGATAAATATCTTACATAGATGATACTAATAAGCCTAGATCAATAGTTAATCTTCATATTAATGTTGTGATTAACTTTTCTTAGTGACTACTCCTATTGTGGATTAAGTAGTGATCATCTAGATGGAATCTTAAAATTATCAACCACTAAGACATATATCAAATAGAAGATAATACAATCCATTCAATGATACCAATTGAGAACAACTTAGCACTTCCCCTACTTTGTCAATATTCCAAGGCTTCCACAACCCTAGCTAAGGTGTTTAGCCACTCATGCTTGTGAAACAATCAATAAAATTCATAATGAACAACATTAAATGATATCACGATGATAAATAAGTAAAATAGAAAGCCGATAGATAAATAATAAATGAATACCAAGAACAAAAGAATCCCAAGATCAAAATCTAAATTTTAAAATCAAATATAAGTTTTTAAGTGTTAAGAGTGCGTAACCTAGCTATAATACATAACCTAGATATAATACATCAAAAAGGTATATATAGGTAAGGCAACCCTAAAAATCAAATCCTGAACAAAAAAGAAAATATAGGTCGGTGCACTTACTTAAGCCACATACAAATCGTATGTGGTCCTAGGTAAGAGCCAGAACTTTTGTGTAGCTCCTGCAACTCTTTGGAAGTGGACTTATGTAACATACTTTTGTCATGCATGGGCCATATGTGCCCCTAGTAAGTGACTGAGTCTTCTTTTTCCTTATTCTGAGCCACTATACTTAAAGTTTTAAAACATATTATTGTCACCTATGCCTGTTAAGTGGCATATACGACCACAAATACCTTGGTATCTTGCCGAAAACTTTAATTTTCATCCTTTTCTTTAGTTTAGCATGCAAAACCTTATTTTCTGCACAATATACAATGAACATGTCATATCTCTCAAAAAACATAAGAAACTTGCATATTTTAATACATTTAAGTGTCAAAAGTGCTAGAAATCCATAGCGTGTTACATGTATGATTGTTGCCATCACAGTTTTAGTTTTGGATCATGACAAACTGACTACCAAACCTACAATAGATGTATACAGTCCTTAAACAATAAAAACCACAAAGAACAATTCAGGAAAAGTCTCTAATGTACAAAGTACCTGTACAAATCAAAAGAGGACTCCATACCTAATATCTCTAAAAGTAAAAGAACATACAACTATCCTTTGAACTGACCAACACATAACTTTAAAAACAACATCTTCCATGCTTCAAAACCTGACATAGTGCAAAATTAGTGCAAAAATCACTCCAAATTCCCTGTAAATAGTGCACATTAGTCAAGTGCATCTCGTGGTGTCAATGTATAAGAAACATGAGAAATTGTGAGACCAAGTCCTAAAACTAATCAACTTTCTGTTAGGCATTATGAAATATTATAAGATTCATCATCTCATAGAACAAATCATACTTCATCTCATAAAAGAGAGTTATAGAAAATATTTCAAAATTTCATGGGAAACAAGACTCAAACCATAATTTATAGTATTATATTATGAGTTGTGGAGCGGTCCATGGTCTTTAAAATTGTGAAGGTACTAAATCATTTGCAGATACCACGGGTAATACCATGACATGTGATATTAAGGTACAAGTTAAACCTTGAGTCATGGATAGCCTTTCTAAAAACCTATACAATATAGTCTTGGATACTAGGTGTCTATAAATGACTAGTAGTTATAGTTTATGAGCCATACCTTTACTCGTAGGATGTAATTCTATTAGTTTTAAAGTCATTTTGAAATATGCAATATAGTATTTTTTTTCCCCACACTTATAAGTATAGTAATATGTCGTTTATGATTCTTTTAGGTGATATTAAAAGTTGAGCAATCAATTAATCCCTTAATGATACGAACTCAACTCTCAAACATAAAAAGAATACTCCCAAGCCAAGTATAGGATTCATCCGTGAAGTTCCAAGTTCAAAGCTTCTATCCTAGATTTCGAAAGAATTCAGGTACTTATGGAGCATGACTAATTCCTATATTTCAAAACTTTAGTAATTCTGATAAATTGAACTTATTTTCATGCTTAATTTTACATTTACCATTTTAAATACAATGAGATAAGTTTTAGGAGTAGTATTTTGCACCAAGTGGATGTTACTTCTAGATAAACTAATTCAAATAACTACATGTTATGATAGGTTCTATTTAGACTTTTGAGGCTCAATGTAGTTGATCCATCTCAGTTCAGGCCCCATACTAATGGAAAAATATAGAGTGTCCCTCTAAATGTGGGACAGGTATTGGACACCATGATTCTCACATGGTTTATATTGGTTATCATAAAATATATAGAAAATATAATAAACGTACATGACTCTTTAAATATTCAATTAAAACAAAATCAATTGAACATATTTAAGTGATGCAGTTTTCATAGTTTCTTTATGAAAATATGGGTCATTATGTGTCAGTTTACTTCAGTTTTCTGAACAATTTATATACCAATTCATAACTTGCATAGCTCCCATGCTCAATATATCCTATAGTACTAAATATATACTCTTCTATATTCTATATTCGATCATAATATAGATTTAGGTGCTCATCCTTGGGTTATAGATACACTTTTAGTTCTTAGTTCAACATACTTTGTGAGTCCTCATGGTTCGAGAAGTGTTGATGTTCAATTAAATATTTTCATTTTTAGTATTTGAGTTAGTTGTGGATTATCCTAACAACCAACCTTTGGTTATTAGAGGTTTTCAGAACCAACTATTTTTCTTATATTAGGTCATATATTTATGTCAGTAACTCTAGTATACATCAATTTTAGGATATTTAGGAATAAAATTTTCCCTAACTTTTGAGGTTTATGCTTCTGCATAATATTTACATATATGATTGTAGTGATATACTAGTATTAGGGGTTATCTTGGAATCACTAATATTTCTATGTAATGTGTCTCATCCAGAATGTAGACATGGTTCATGAAAAAATTTGTATTATAGAACTAGGTTCAAGAGTCCAAGGATGTTTAAAAGGCATCATTTACTAGAGTTTTTCTAATGAGTATAAAGTGCGCCACCCTTATTTGGGAATTGATACAAGACATTTTAGAGAAACTTCCTTTCTTTCCTGTTCTTTATCATGCGATAAAGTTTAATCTATTTAGTTTACTAGTTTGTTCTTTGTATGTTTTCAGATAATACCTCTAAGTAGAAATAAATAATGGGGATACAATTATAAGACCCTGTAAAAGTCTTAACTTAAATCAGTCCTTTAGTCTTGTTATGGGGTCCCAGAATTAGAATATTTTATCTAAGTATTCAGACTTAGAGTCATTTTAGCCTTCAATAGTTGGAGACATTATTTTATGGCCTTTACGCCCATTAAATATTGATATTTAGGTTGATCATGATCAGGAATGTCTATAGGTTTTTCCGGACAAGTTTTGGATTTTTTGGACTTTATTTAAAGCTCATTTGGAATCCCAAAATAGTAGATCAATGCGATCTTGACATGCCGCATCGACTATCGCATTGATGAATGTTTTCCCTAGCTCCCAACATCAATTTCCAGTGGGTTGATGTGGACTCGATGCGACACATTGCCTATCGCGTCGATGCCAATGATGCGGTGCATCGATTTATGTGTCAATGGTGCAATTTTCTTGTCATAAAAAAATTGCATGTGTATTCAGTAGCATGTGTATTCCTAGATGTGTTTCCCAAAGACCTTCTTGGAGTTCCTTCCGAAAGGAAAATTGATGTTGGAATTGATCTTCTCCCAGATACTTAGCACATACCTATCCCGCTATACAGAATAGCTCAAGCAAAACTCAGAGAATTAAAGGAACAGTTAAAGGATATCTTAGATAAGGGGTTCAATAGACCCAGTGTATTCCCATGGGGTGTGCCAATTCTATTCATGCATAAGAAAGATAGTTCTCTCAGACTGTGTATTGACTACCGCCAGTCAAATAAAGTCACAGTCAAGAATAAGTATCCACTTCCTAGAATCTATGACTGTCTTGATTAACTTCAGGGTGCCAGTTACTTTTCTAATATAGACCTCAGATTAGGCTATCATCAGCTCAGAGTCAAAGAATCTAACATCCTGAAGATAACTTTTTAAACTCAGTACGATCACTTCAAATTCTTTATTTTGTCCTTTCGTCTTACCAATGCCCCAACAACTTTCATGGACTTGATGAGCCATTTTTTCAAGCAGTACCTTGATATTCTCATCATAGTCTTCATAGATGACATTTTTGTTTACTCCCGTAGCGAATACGATCATGCAGAAAATCTTAAAATAGTATTACAGACACTTAGAAACCATCAACTATTCACCAAATTCAGTAAGTGCAAATTTTGGCTAAGGTTAGTAGCCTTCATTGGCCATATAATTTCCAGTGATGGCATTAAAGTTGATCACCAAAAGACTAAGGCAGTGAGAAACTAGACCAGACCCATCTCTCCATCAGATATCAAGAGTTTCTTAGGTTTGGTCATCTATTACCGATAGTTTGTTGAGGGATTTTCATTTGTGACATCACCTATGTCTAGATAAACTCAGAAGAAAGTCAAGTTCCAATGGTCAGATTCTTGTGAAAAGAGTTTTAGGACTTGAAGACTCAACTCACTACAGCTCCAGTTTTGACCTTACTAGATGGTTAAGACGACTTTATTGTTTATTGTGATGCCTTCAGAGTTGGCTTGTGGTATGTTCGGATGCAGAGAGGTAAGGTCATAGCCATGCCTCTAGGAAGCTTAAACCCCATGAGAAGAACCATCCTACTCATGATCTTGAGTTAGAAGCAGTAGTTTTTGCCTTAAAGGTTTGGAGAAACTATTTGTATGGTGTACACATTGATTTGTTAACTGATCGTAAGAGCCTGCAATTTGTGTTCTCTTAAAAATATTTAAACCTCCATCAGAAAAGGTGGTTAGAGTTGGTGAAAGACTACGACATGAGTATCCTATATCATTCGAGCAAGGATAATATAGTGCCCGGTGCTCTCAGTAGAATGTATATAGGCAGTATTGTTCATGTAGAGGATAGTAAAAAAAAGTTAGCTTAGAAAGTTCATCAGTTAGCCTGTCTTGGATTCCACTTAGTCAATTCAGCAGAAGTTAGTGTATGGGTATAGAGCATTTCAGAATTATCCCTAGTTTTCTAGCTAAAGAAAAAGCAGGATAGGTATCCCAATTTAGCCATGTTGAAGGAGTCAGTTAGAGATTATATAGTAGAGGTTTTCTCCCAAGGGGAGATGGTGTTTTTCCTTATCAAGGTCAACTATGTATGCCAGGCGCAGATGACTTGAGGTAGTGAATTCTTATAGAGGCACATAGTGCGCACTACTCCATTTATCTAGGGGCCACTATGATGTATCGTGATTTGTGAAAGATTTATTAGTGGAGTGGGATGAAGAGGGATATTTTAGAGTTTGCGGTTAAGTTTTCAACATGCCCATAGTTTAAAATTGAGTATCAAAATCCTACTGGGTCTTTGCAGGAGTTCAGCATTCCCTCTTGGAAATGGGAAGAAGAGAACATGGTCTTTGTGATGGGTTTGCCTCATACTCGTCATCATCATGATTCAGATTGGGTCATTGTATATAGGATGACCAAATCAGCTCATTTCCTTCCATTCCATAACTTTACTCAGTTGAGGATTATGCCAAACTCTATATCAGGGAGTTGGTTAGATTGCATGGTGTTTCGTTGTCATTATCTCAGATACAGATACCTTGTTCACCTCTTATTTCTTGAAAGCATTCCAAAAAGGGTCTTGGTACCCGAGTTCACCTTAGTAAATCATTTCATCCTCAAATAGATGCTCAATCAGAAAGGACAATTCAGAATTTAGAGGATATATTGCGAGCATGTGCAATAAACTTTAAAGGTAGTTGGGATGACCTCTTGCCTTTGATTGAGTTCACATATAACAACAACTATCACTTCGGTATTCAGATGGCTCCATTTGAGGTGCTTTATATAAGAAGGTGTATATCTCCTATTGGTTGGTTTGAGGTGGGTGAGGCCATATGTAATACCCCGATAAGTTCTCTTCTAGTCTGAGCCTTAGAGCATATCCAGCAAAGCAGAAAATCTGAGTCTAAAAATTTTAGAAGTATCTTCCCAAGTATGAAACACTATGAATCGTGTTCTATTTATATAATTTCAACTTTTTTTCATGTAGATAATTGAATAATCTTTCCATCGATACCAATTTTATCAAAATCCAACATCGGATGAAGGAGTTATGGCCGTTTAACTAAATGGTATCAGAATCACCTAGGTTTGACAGTCGACCTGGTGGACCGTCAGGTCCTTGGTGGACTATCAAGAGTCCCATTAATCCAAGGCAGGGACCCCTCTTTTTTTTCATCATGTGATGGCCAAAGTGGTAGACCATTAAAAAGTTGACGGACCGACAAGGGGTCCGTCAGGTCGAAATAGAATGGCCCATTCCTGACCCTTGAGTGACAGACGATCTGGTGGACCATCAGATTCCTGATGGACTGTTACTTTGAACATCACATCAAAGAAAAATATCCTATATTTGGCACTCGAATGACGGACGACCTCGTAGACCATCAGTCACTCTAACAGACCGTCAGATAGACCGTCACAGACCCGATTAGCAGTTTTCAACTCTTTTTCTTTAAAGGGCATTTTGGTCTTTTCCACTCTTTCCTCAACCTCTATAAATACCCACTTAAGTGTTAAAGACCTCATTTTCTTTTCTCTTATTTCACCCAAAAACTATGGTTTCTAAAATCAAAAATTTTCTCTTATTCCACCAAAAAATTAAGAGAGAATCAAGAGCAAGGATCAAGAATTCTTCCAAGATGCTTCAAGAAAAGAGTATCCCCAAGATATGTAGATGTTGATTCTTGAGTCCCATTCATCCAAGAAGCTCAAGTACCTTTTTATAAATCTCCAAGATTTATGTTTATGAATTTTTAATGATTCTTGTGAGTTGAAATTGATGTTCTTGCAATGATTGAGTTGTGGTTCATGTTTTTCTAGAAGATTATCAAGCCTTGGCCTAAGTATGCGGTATTTGTGTGGTAAATGGACTATGTACTTATTGTTGATGTTTAATGACCTCCAAGATGGGATACTTATGTAGTTTGTATGAATATATGACAATATATGAGTGGAAACATGTAAATTTGGTTGTTCATGATGAGTAGTTGGGTTATTATACTTATACCTAAGTTGTGCATATGAGGTGTTCAATTAAATGTCTAAGAGACTAGAAATTAAGCATTGTAGTTAAATCGTGATCTAAGGACTTCTAAGATACTATTATGTGTTACAATTTTTTATGTGTTCATGACTTTTGGGTGTAGAATTGGTGGATTTAGCAGAGTATGTCTCCCATAAGTTGATAAAATCTTAGAAGAAGAATACGGGCCATTATAGAATGTTGAATAAGAAGCCCCAAATTGTGAGCTAGTCTATGTATACCTAGTGTTTATTGAAGGACCATAGTGAACGAGTGAAGATGTGATGGTTGTAAATTCCCCATTATGTTCCCTTTGATATATGCTAAGTTTTTAATATATGCCAAGTGATTAGCAAGTAAGCTATGACATGATAGTGTGAAGTGTCCTAAGCGATGTAATACCCAAACACATGTTAAGACCGATATAGGTATGAAATAATTGAGGTAAAACCTTGTTGAATGGAGTACGATCTAATAGCATATTACCTCTATGTTATTATGTGATTAATATCCCGAGATGCTTAAAGTGACCCTTTGGTGATTGTGATGATGAATAGAGGTCTATGTTTCCTAAATATTGGATGTGATGCCTTAAGGATTTTGAGGGGGGAAAGTATATTGTTATTTCTAATTACTTGGAGAGATGCTTTAATAATTATGAAGATGCATTAATGATGGTAATGATTAAGGTATGATTCTGATAATACATAAATGATTGCGATAATACATGATTGATTATGATGATGAATGAATGCTTGTGTTGATACATGAATGATTGTGTTGGTGAATGGATGATCGTGATGACGTCAAAATGATTATGTTTTACTTTTATGTTATCAAGTCCTGGGGGTATTTATACCTGATAATAGAGATATTGTCTAGAGCCTATGTCAGTTTTGCGATAATTCCAATTGAGCCAAAATTCTCAGAACTCAGTGAACTATAGAACTATGTATCTTCAGAGAAGTGCGAAGCTTAATCAGGCTTTGTAATCTCAGTTATCTCTGTAATCTTTGTATCGCTAGTAATCTAGCCTCCATCTTGTAATAAACTCAGATCTAATAGTATTCAAGTGATTCAATTCTAATCTCAGAAGCGATTTGAATAATCTATTCAGGCTCTGCATCGTCAGTCAGATACTATGATTTGATACCTTTCCGTCAGATACAAAACTAAGTAATCTCAGCATAACTCAATCATATTTCTTGAGAAATATAATCAATATTAGATTCAGCTCAGTCTAAGTTTAGTTAAGAATCAAATCAGTGTCTTTCAGTTAGGAGTGGAAACTAGCACCAAGCGAACTCAAGGATGGGGACTCCTCTACTAGTGGAGGGTGTGATCCTTAGATGCGATCCTTGTGCTCCAGAACTACATAGCTAGTGTAGGTTGAGCATCACACCTTCTAGATGAGGGTGGATGAGAGACATCATATATGCTAGATAAGGGTAGATGAGGTGGCTTGACCTGTTAGATGAGGGCTCTACCGTTCTCATATGAGGACCTGATAGATAAGGGTCATATAAAGATAATGTTTTTACCCGTGGCACAATATTGACACCCTCCTAACCGGAGTTAGAAGTTGGACCCCTAAGAGATAGTAAGGCATGTCGGTTAAGTAACTACTTCCCACGATCTCAGTTTCAGAATCAGTCTCAGACTTCAAGAAAGAGCTCAGTTTAGTGTACAAAATTTAAGGCTGTTAGATACAAGCCATTAAGTGTGATTACTTTCTAATTCGAAGATCCGCTGCTAGATAGGCTGATCTCAAAATCATTTATGAAGAAGTATTGTTATCCACAGAATCAAAGACAACCTGTTAGATAGGGTTGCTATCCATTTCAGAAGCTTTAGATACTCGTAATCTTAGTATGTTCAAAGATTTCAGAACTCACTCCTTGATGAAAGTGCATCCATATTTCCTAATTATCAATATCAGATGAATCTGTGATTCAGTATCTCAGTGTCAATAGTGAGTTTAATTTGCAGAAAAATGGTATCTGAGTTCTATTCTCTAGAGTTGTGATGATTCTGATTATGACCTGTACATTTATGCATGTGTTCTCGTGCGATGTTTTCATGATTATTCAGTTTACACATTGTGCATGCATGATCCTTTGTATTTAGCCTTACTTCATCAACATACTCGGTACATTTTATACTAACGCATTTGCGCTATGGTGTTTTATTTGACACCATAGTTGCAGAGGCACATGATTAAGAGTTTCCTTATCAGCTCAGTCCCAGTAAGCAGCAGTAGCAGTGAGTCCTCTTCTTTCGAGGGCGAATCTTAGTTTACTATTATTGCATCAGATTTTGTTTATATTTTTAGTTAACAGAGTTAGTTGGGGACATGTCCCATCAATTCCACAGTTCAGATAGTTTAAAGGCTTTTCAGATGGATGTTAATGTATTAGTATTCAGTTTTTAGTTTTGAGTATGTCCAGATGTATAGAACCTTATGGCCAGTTTCCGCACTTATTCAGATATTATGCACTGTACAGGTACGGATATAAGTAAAGGGTTAGCGTATGGTCTTTCAGGTCCATAAGCACCGTGTGACATCTCGAGATGGGATCTTGGGGTGTTACACCATAGTGGTAGGTCCTGACTTAGTATTTGATACCTTAGAGAAAGTCCAGTTGATCAAGGAAAGACTTAAGATAGCTAAGAGCCGACAGAAATCACACGTAGATATGCACAGAAAGGATCTTGATTTTGAGATTGGTGACTATGTGTACTTAAAAATATCTCTTATGAAAGGGGTGAAGAGATTTAACAAAAATGGGAAACTCGACCCCTAATATATCGGTCCTTATCAAATTCTCAACCATTTCAAAAAGCTAGCTTATGAGCTTGAGTTAACTTTTGATCTATCTTCAGTCCATCTAGTGTTTCACGTCTCCTTGCTATATAAAGGTATAGGCGACCCAATAGTCGTAGTCCCTATTAAGGGTAGAGACATTCAGAACAGCCTATCTTATGAAGAGATTCCAGTCCAAATCCTTGACTACTAAATTTATAGACTGAGGAACAAAGAAGTCCCTCTAGTCAAAGTTCTTTGGAGGAATCAGCCCATTAAGGGAGCTACTTGGGACACAGAAGCAGATATAAGGACCAAGTATCCTCACCTCTTCTCCGTAAACACAATCCAAGTCCAAGGTAATAGCTTTCCTTAAGCTTATTCATTTTCATGTCCAAATTTCAGTTATAAAACTTATTATTAGTTGCCATTACATGTTAAGTCATATGTTCATAAGTTAGCTCAGTCATGTATTCATGCATCAGATATGTATGTTCAGCAAGATAATTCAGTGTATCAGTGATCTCAGTCATGAAACCATGCTTCAGTTGTGCATGCCTAGTATCTAATTCCAATCCCTCTTGATTCTCAGTTTCAACAGTCTCATTAGAGGATGAATGTCGCCAAGGGGTAGATAATGCAAGAACCCGTAAAGTTCTTAGCATAAATTAGTCCTTTAGGTTTGTAAAGGGGTCCTAGACATAGAATATTTTAGCTAACCATTAAAACTTAGAGTCATTTTATCCTTCGAAAGTTAGCGATCTTATTTCTTGGCCTTTATGCCCATTAAATGTGGATATTTAGGTTGATTCATGATCAGGAATGTTTGTACATGTTTTCAGACAAGTTTTGGATTTTTCAGATATCGTGTAAAGCTTCTATGGAAACCAAAAATAGTTGGTCAATGCAATCATGGCATGCCGCATCAACTATCGTATTGATAAATGTTTTCCCCAGCTCCCAGCATCAATAACAAGTGAGTCAATGCAGACTCGACTTGACGCGATGCGTTGGCTATCGATCGGTCTGTGCATCAATGCTACATCTTTTTAGTCATTACAAGAATGTATCCTTGGGGATATTTTGGTCTTTTTCCCTCAACCTTCAGTACCCAAAACACAAAATTAATCACTTTAGGGAGCAATTAAACTCATTCTTTCTCAAATTTGCTTAAGAACAAAACCCTAGAAGCTTCAATTTCAAATAAGGAACTCAAGATTCCATGATTAATTTTAAGAAACTCCTTAACTAGGGTATGTGAAGTGTTCATGTACAATGATTTCATGATTTCCATGAGTTAAATTAAAGTGTATTCATGATTTATTGCAAGATTCATGTAGTGTTAATTGATATGTGTGCTTTATCATGTGAATTTATGCTGAAACTATTGGAATTATGTAATTAGAATTGAATCACATTGCCTGCATGTTGATTTAGTATTATGTCCATATATTATGCCCCACACGTGTTTGATGAATTATCCATGTGAGTTCGGTAGTGAAATTACATCATGTTTAGCATGTATGCAAGTGTTTGCTTGAATACCCAAATGAATGAATGATGACTAAGTAGTTAGTTACCCTGTCTCAAGAATTATGCCATGTCTTTTAACTTTATGATATCAAGTTTTGTGGCTACTTAATATACAATAATTTAGTTACTTGTCTAGAGCCATGGTTAGTCACAGAGTAGAATCAGTTATGTATTGATCAGTAGAATTCAATCAGTTAAAAGAATTCAGTAGTATTCCGTCAGTCCACAAAATTCAGTGAACTCAATTAAATTCAGTTATGCAGTACGATCAGTAACAGTCCTGTCTAACCTAGTGCAGTTTAGAATTTGGTCCGGTGTCTATTCAGTTGGGAGTAGGATTCAGCACCGAATGAATCAAAGAATGGGGACTCACCTGCTAGTAGAGGGTGAAATCCATAGATGCAGTCATTGCATTCCAGAACTATGTAGACAGCGTAGGTTGAGACATCAACCTGCCAGTTGAGGTTTGATGAGGTGATTTACCAGCTAGTTAAGGGTACCACCATTCTCATTCAGAGTACCTGGCAGATAAGGGCAATGTAGGTTAGATAATTACTTCTCACAGTCTCAATTTCAGATTCATTCTTAGTATGGAACTTAGTTCAATTCTACAGATTCAAGACTGTCAAACACAGTCACTTAACTCAGTACGGGACTCAGTATAGTTCCACAGAATCAAGACTATCAGATACAGTCATTCAGTTACTAGTAATCTAGTATTCAATGTTATGATGATCTTAGTACAGTTTACATATTCATGCATGCACTCCCATTCAGTCATACTCATGTTATTAAGATATTATTGTTTATTTATATGAAACCATTCATTTTAACCAACCTCATTGAGCATACCAGTACATTCAATGTATTGACTTATGCTATTATTTTATGCTACAATGTCTTATATCATAGGTTCAGACACACAAGCTCCCGAGCACCCTTCGCAGTTTAGATTTTCAGCAGTCAACGTACTGGTGAGTTCTTATGTTTTAAGGACATGTTGGTTTTAGTACTTTAGTATTATTTTTAGTAGTCGAAGTTAGTTGGGGGATTTTCCCATCAACTCCACAGTTCAGACTTTTAAAGGCTTTTCAGACTAGAGTATTTTCAAACAGTTGTTCAATTTTTAAGTACTTATATTCAGTTTTGGTACTTTGATACCGCATTCAGATTTATTTACAAATTCAAACCTTATGGTATATGTTTTGTTTATTTTTCCACAATCTTTATAGTATTTATTATACAGTTATTACTGAAGGTACCAATCATGGGTTAGCTTCTAGTCCTTTGGGATTATGAGCACCGTATAGCATCTGGGGTACAGACTCAAGGCGTTACAATAATCCAAATGCAACCCCACCTACACAATGAGATAAAAATGTCACTAATGTTGAGTATTAAAAGGCAATCTAAATGTTTTCTCGAGCTATGACATCTTAAGTAAATAAAAAGTTAGCAATCCTTGATAACTAAATAATTGGTTAATTACTGCCTAAGTTGAAGACTTGTTTCAGTTGAATCCACTTGAGTTTTTAGGTTGAAGGTTCAGGAAGGCCCATAGAACTTTATGGATGAAGTAAAGAAGATTCTCTAAGTTATGTTGGGGGCTAGAAAATGTTGAATTGCTTACAATCAACTCAAATATATCGTATTGTCAATAGAAAGACAAACATGTTAGAAATGCAACTCTTATAGTTTGGTAGATGTTTTCTAATAATTTTCTTGATATGGTATTTATGAGAAAATTCAGAGAAATAAAGGTTGAGAAGTTTACAAACTTAATGAAAGGATCCATGTTAGTTAAATAATATGGTCGGAAGTTTAGTTAACTATCCAAGTATGCTTTAAAGACGGCATCTGAGCCAAAGACAAGATGAGTAAGTGTATTTATGGGGTTTTAGAAGTGGTTTAGAAGTAGTGAAGAACTTTTATTTTTATTATATATATGTATAGCTCACAGTTGATGACCCATGGATAGCATGTTGAGGAACAAAAAAAAAGAAGAGAGAAAGGAGAATAACAGACCTAGTACATGTAACATTGAGTACGACTAGCAAAGATCCAGTAGTAGGAGTTGGTACTTCTTAGATGTCAATAGAACCATCTCCTTTAATATTTACTATGACATATATAGTAGCTATACATAATTATAATCAGAAGGTTTGAGCATACGACTCACATTTTAAAAAGAGTATGTTAGAGATCATAATTGACCTAGTTACAGCAAGTGTGGCAGGAACTAATTATGGGAGTGCTTGATTGTTAAGGATAGTTATTTCAATTATGGTCAAATAGGTTATCAGTTGAATTGTTTTCACTTTTCTGGCACGACATTAGGGGTGGCCATACACAGTCTTCTTTTCAGTAGCTTTAGCAATTTGACTAGTATAGTAGGGTGCCACTTCTAATGTAAGCAATGATTAGTGCCACAACTGCTATTATACATTATCATCCTATAATGATTAGGAGAGCTCAATGATATAGTCATTTGTATGTTTTAGGTATTCTTTCATGGTGTACATGCTTTGTTAAACCCTGGGGTACATAGTGTTTTATGACCCCGTGTATAGCTTTTAAGTTTGGAGTCAGTCCTCAACAACTCCTAAAACTCTTTTTGGTTTCCACTTCAGTTGGTGAGGTAGTCATAGCTAAATGGGTGTAAAAAAACTGTCAAATCTCAGTTACTGAATGAGTCACCATAGTTGATCTAGTTGAGTTAAACATGACTGACTTTCATATCATTTTTGGCATAAATTTGGTATATTTTATTATGCCTCGATCAACTACAATTTTAGAGTCATAAAATTTTAGTTACTATAAGATCTTATTATGTGGTAGAAAGTAGTCATAAAATGTGTATACGTCAAAGCATGTTGTACCTTAAGTGTAGGATGAAGCTTTTTAAGGGTTGAATCTATCATCTAGTTTAACTTAAGGACTATAAGTCCAAGACACCATCTAATTTGTTAGTTCCAGTAGTTAGTACATTTCCAAATATGTTTCTTGATGATTTTCCAAGAGTTCCTCCTAATAAGAAAATGACTTCCTAAAAGATATACATCTAGATATGCCACTCATATTAATACATCTTTAAACAATGGCTCTATCTAAGCTTAAGAAATTAAATGAATAGTTGAAAGATATTTTACATAAAGGCTTCATCTTACTTAGTATTTCCTAATGGGATGCTCTTTATACTTTTTGGGTGAAAGAAACATAGCTCTCTCTGGATGTGTATTGATTATCGTTAGTTTAGAAAAATTATAATCAAGAATATGTATCCCATCCTTAGAATTTATGACTTGTTTGACTAGTGTCAGGGCACTAGTTATTTCTTCAACACTAATCTTGGATACAAATATTATCTTCTTGAATGTGATATTTAAAGAAAGACTTCAAAACTCAATATGGTCACTATAAATTTATAGTTTTGTCAATTAATCTAACAAATGCTCCAAAAGTGTATGTAGACTTGACAAATAAGGTTTTCAATTAATAATCAATTAGTTAGTCATTATCTTCATTGATGAAATTCTTTTCTACTCCTGAAGTAAAGAGGATCATGAAGATAAGTTGATTTATTTGTTGCAAAATCTTAGGACTAATAATTATTTTTTTGAGTTCAACAAGTGTGGTTTTTGGTTGGGGTAAATTTCATTTTTGGTCATATGTATAGTGAGGGTATTTAGGTTGATTTATAGAAGATAGTTTCAGTGGAGAACTATCATAGACTCATTTCTCCATCAGATATTATGAGCTTTTATGGCATGGTTATTTACTATAGGATGTTTCTCGAGGGTTTATAATTTGTTTTTGCCCTATTGACTAGGCTAACATAGAAAAGTTTAAGTATTAAATGTCTACGAATTATGAGAAGGGTTTTTAGAAGTTGAAGATAAGATTGATTATGGCCCAATTTTTACTTTGTCAGAGGGTTCTAATAGTTTCATATTATATTGTAATGCTTCCAAAGTGTATCTTGGTTGTATCTGGATGTAGCATGGCAAGTACATTACTTAATTTTCTAGATAGCTTAGGGTTCATTAGAAGAAATATCTTACTCATGGACTTAAGCTAGTAGTAGTAGTATTTGCCTTGAAGATATGGAGACGATATTTAAACGGTGATCATGTTAATATGTCCATGGATCATAAGAATCTTTAGTTTGCATTCACCTAAAGGGAATTAACTATTTGATAGAGTAGATGGCTTGAGTTTCTTAATAAATACGACATGAGCATATTTTACCATATAGGTAAGGCCAATGTGGTGTCTTAAGCTCTTAGGATATTATACATTGTTAGTGCATACTATGTTAAAGAATATAAGTTGGGATTATCTACTGAGGTTCAAAAGCTTTCTTGGTTAGGGATTGGTCTAATAGATTTAGTGATGGTGTTGTTGTCATCTGAAAGTGTTCTGAGTCTTCCCTTGTGATAGATGTTATGGAAAGAAAGAAAACTATCCTATTTTTCTTTAGTTGAAAAAAGTTGTCCACAATCATGAAGTGAAGATTTTCTCCCAAACGAGAGATGGTGTTCGTTATTATTAGAGTTGTTTATGTATTCATGATATGAATGACTAAAGATAGTGGTTCATAGTAGAGGCTCATATCCCTTGGAATTACATTCATCCAGATTCCAAAAAGATATACCATGATCTATTGAAGTCTATATGAGGAATGGCATAAAGAAGGATAATGTATATTTTGTAGCTAAGTAACTTAATAACTATTATGTGAAATTAGAACAATAGAGAATAGAAGGTATGACTCTGGATATCAGGTTTCCTACGTTGTTGTTGGAGATGATCAACATAGACTTTATTACTATTTTACCTAACACATAATGATAATATGATTTTATTTGTGTTATAGTAGACACGATGACTAAGTCATATTAACTTCTTATTGTCACCACTAATGATAGCTTAGAATATGCTAGATGGTACATCCATGAGATTGTTTGATTATATAGAGTCCCTTTGTCTACAATTTCAGATAGGGGTACTCAATTTCTGAAAGTATTTCTACAAGGGTCTTGTTACCCTTGGTATAGCTCAGCATAATATTTTATTACTAGATCTAAGGAAAAGAAGAATAGTATATTTAAATTTAGATTAAATGTTAAGATCGAGTGTGGAACACTTCAAAGGTAATTGGGATGATCATTTACGTCTTATAGAGTTCACTTTTAATAAAAGTTTCAATTCAAACAGTAAGATGGCTCCTTTTCAGATACTTTATAGACAAAGATATAAATCTCAAATTTGTTAATTTGAAGTAGGTGAACCTTCTGTGTAGGTATAAATTTATTTCATGAGGCTAAGGAGATGGTTTAGCTTATTTGAGAGAGATTGAATATTGCTCAAAGTCATTTAAAGTCTTATACAGAGGTAAGGAGGAGAGAGATTGAGTTTGTTATTAATGTTTGAGTGTTATTCAAAGTTTTGCCAATGAAAAAGGTGATGAGATTTAGTTAGAAGGGAAACTAAGCGGTCTCTATATTGGTCCCTATAAGATTTTAAGGTATATTGGTAATATGACATATGAGTTATAGTTCCTCTTAAACCTGGCTTATGTGCACACTCTCTTTCATAGGTCTTTATTGAAGAAATGTATTGGTTACTAAGCTTTTGTTATGCCTTTTGATAGTATTGGTGCTAAGGATATTCTTTCTTATGAGAAGGTCCCAGCTGATATACTTGATAGGAATGCTCGCAAATTTATGATAAAGTGGTCCGTTTAGTAAATTTCCTGGGGATAAATTAGTGGTTGTGGGACCTAGTAATGGAGTAAAAGTGTCTATGATGGCCAAGTACCTATATTTTTCCTCCTAGAACAAAGATATCTTGATATATTAGTTTTTCTTTAACAATCACTATTCTAGTTCCATTTCCTTATTAATAAGTCCTTGTTTCTCAGCATGCATTCATTTCTATGTGTTTTTGTTGAGTATCTATTCTAAATCAAGTCAGTTGTCTTATTAGTACTTTAGATTAAGTAAATCGGACAATAGTATTAGTTTCCTTATTCTTCTCAATAAACTCTAGTTTTAGTCTTCATTTGAAGATGAATGGTCCCAAAGGGGAGATACTATTACACCCCAAACTTTACATATGCTTAAAATAAATTAGTATAGAAATAAATCACAATTTCTTAATAATAGTGAAACATGAGTCATTGTATAACTCATGGTGTCATTGTAAGAGTCTTACTCACAAATAATGGAGCCAAGTACTAAAAATGATCAACTTTATCTTAGGGATCATAAATCACAATACAAGTAATGATGTCATAGTACCAATCATACTAAGACACACGAATGGGAGTTCCAAAAACTATTTCAGAATGGCAAGGAAACCGAGACTTAAACCATAACTCAGGTATGGTATGATTAGTAGAGCAGTTTCTAGTATCAAAAATAGTGAAGGGCCTTAATTATCACAAGACACCATGAGTCGAACTTGTGGTATCAAGGTATGATTGATACCTAGATTCCTGGGTAGCCTTTCTATAAATGTATTTAATATAGTCCAAGAAACCACGAGTCATAATAAGACTCATAGGTTTAGCATATAGGTCGGACCTTATCTCTTAGGACGTAGTTTCATTAGTTTTAAGTCATTTTCAAAGGGGAGTTCTAGTCTTTTCTCCCTTTTTAAGCTTAGTACTAGTCATTTAAGCTTCTTTTAAAGTGTATTAAGATGTTAATAATCTATTGATCCCTCATGCATAAACCTTCAATTCCCGAACTCAAAACAAATCTCTCAAGCCAAGTCTAAGGTTAATCCCATAAGTTTCAAGTTCAAAACTTGTCAAGATTTGTTAGGCTACCAGGTACATTGGATTTCAATAAGGATCTCTTTCACCTTATACCCAAAAATATCAAATTTTTATTATAAATTTCGTGATATATCAAACCTGCATATTTCTTAAAATTCAATTTATATATGATATTTGATGATATGGTTCTTGTTGAAAGTGACTGCATGATTTGAAAAACTTCAGCCTATCTTAATGCGATTTGGCATGTTATGAAAACATGATACAAAAATTAAGTAAAAGAAAGAATGACAAGTTTCTATATTTCAAAACATTAGTAAATCAAATAAAACTGAATTAGTGTCATGCTTATTTTACATTTACAAGTTTAATTATTATGAGAAAAAAGTTTACAATTTTTGGAGTGGTATTGTGTACTACGAGGATACATGCACATGTAATTTCTTTTTATCCCTTTGAGGCTCAGCTTAGTATATCCAACTCAATCCAGGACCTATACTAATGGAAAGGAATAAAGCATACCACCTCAATATGGCCCAAACGCTAGACTCAATGTTTGTCACATGGTATAGGTCATTTATGAGAAACTCCCCATAGAAAATTTAAGGATAATATATCTACAAGAATTACTAAATCTTTAGTTCAAACATGATTAGCTATATATATTTAACTGATATTTCATCTTGGATTTATTAAAATATGGGTCGTTGTATTTTACTTTACTTTAGATTTTGGCATTATTTATATACTGAGCCACGACTTGCTGTGATACCCCACACTTTTCCTAGTTCAAATTCGTCTCTAGAACATCAAAGATCTTTCTTCATAGATGAATACCTTTTTATTCTCTATGGTATTTTCAATATTTTGACTTTTTATCATGTGGAAAATTGAATGAGCTTTCCATCGATACCAAATTCGCCCAAATCTGACACTCGAGCGAAGAGTTAGAGCCATTTTAGTAAGACAGTATACCACCTGGTACTTTAGCGCATCGTGGAGCCATCCAAAATGGTAATCATCAAAATTTAGTGAGCCTCCATGATTATGGCATGCTTCTCTACCAACCAATTTCCCAATTGTCAATTTCCAGTGAGCTAGCACGATTTCACCATGTCGTGCCAGCATGAAAAATTGGGATTTTTCGATTTCATTATTGAATTCCAAGGACCAATTGGTTATTTCTTTAATCCCTTAATCAGTCTATACACGGGATTTAAACCCTTAATAGCCAAAATTTCTCATTCATTTTTACCATTCCTCAAGAACAAAAGCATTCTCTATGAAAGATAGAAAACCGTAGCCCCCAAGTTTGAAAAGTAATCTTAAGAATCTCTCTAAGAGTCTTCAAGAACTTCAAGAATCTAGATTTTCTAGGTATGTTAGTGTTGATTCTTGGGTTCCTTCCACCCAAGATGTTCAAGAATCATTTTCTAAATTCAATGATTATGTATTTATGAGTTTTCATGATTCATGTGAATTGAAATTGAAGTTCATATTGTGATTGAGTTTTAATTCATGTTTTGTTTACAAAGTTCCTAGTTTTGATCATAGTATGTGATGTTTATGATAAACTCCTTCAAGATGTATGTTGATTGATGTAATCATGTTAATTAGGTGTATTGAATGAAGTATGCTCCTCATATGTTTGATAAAATGCTTATGTGAATGAAATAGAGTCATTATAGCATGTTGACAAGAAATCCCCAATTGTGTATAAGTTAATGCATGCCAAGTGTTTGTTGAAAGGCCTTAGTGAATGAATTATGATATATTTCATGCATTCCTACTCATGTATATTCCTTATTGAATGAATTATGAGATAATAGTATGCACTCCCTATACATTTACATGTTTAAGACTTTTCTAAGTGCATAAAGAGATGCTTCATTGATTGTGTTGTGAATGATAGCCTATTGCCATGTTATGTACGAGTTGTCCTGTCATGTATTATTTATGTTATCGAGTCCTAGGGTATTTATACCAAACAAATTAGCTGCTTGTCTAGATCTAGTGTCAGTTTCAAGATACTCTCAATCAAGCCATGATCAGTAGAACTCAGACAGCCCCAGAACATAGGAAATCTCAGTAATCTCAGTATCAGTAGCGTTCTAGCTTTAGTTCAGTAATCAATTCAGAACTCTAAAGTATTTCGTCAGTCAGCGGAACTCAGTGAACTTAGCTTAGCTCAGTTAATTAGTACGATTAGTGACAGATGTAACTCAGTCTAGTACAGTCTAAGAATCAGTTCAGAGTCTTTCTGTTGGGAGTAGGATTCAACACCGAGCGAACCTAGGGATTGGGGATCACCCATTAGATAGGACTAAGATCCCTAGAAGAAATCCCTAAGTTATAGAACTATGTAGCTAGTGTAGGTACAAGATGTCACCGGTTAGAAAGGACTAACATACTTAGAGATCACCTATTAGGTAGGACTAATCCTAGGGGTCACCCGTTAGATAGGACTGACTCCACAAAAGTTGTCTTTACCCATGGCATGATACCGATACCCTTCCAACTGAAGTTACAGGTTGGACACCAAACTTAGATAGAAGGGGCATGTCGGTTAGATGACTACCTCCCATAGTCTCAGCTTCAGAATCAGTCTCAGTAAAAGAACTCAACTTAGTAGCACAGATTCAGGATTGTTAGATACAGTTACTCAATAGTATTATCAATGGGTTTAGAGATCACCCACTAGACAGGACTTATCTTAGATTTAGTCAAGCAGTATCAGTATTAGTACCATTAGATTCAGAGATTACCCGCTAGATAGGACTGATCTCAGATTAAGTTAATTATCTTCATTATTAGTAAATTCAGAGATCACCCGCTAGATAGGGTTGATCTTAACCTCAGTCAATCAGATATCAGTATCAGTAGACTCAATAATCAGAAATCTAGTTATTAGAATTGAATATTCAGTATTCAATGTTACTACTATTTCAGTTATAGTTTATGCACTCGTTCATGTATCCTCATTCAGTAGACTCATGATATTTAGTCAGTATTGTTTATGCATATAAGCCCTTGCATTCAGCCTTACCTCATATAGCATACCATTATATTCCCACGTAATGACGTATACTTTTGTCTTAAGCTATGGTGTCTTATACCATAAGTTCATAAGCACGGGATCCAGAGCACCCTTAGCAGTTCAGATTCAACCAGCAGCAGTAGACTTAGTAGTGAGTCCTCATTATTTGAGGATGTTTCTTATTTTATATTGTATTAGATTTAGCATTTCAGTAGATGGAGTTAGTTGGGGGATTGTCCCAAATACTCCCCAGTTCAGACAGTTTAGTGTCTTTTCCAAACTAGATGTTCAGACAGTTGTATTAGTATTCAGTTTTTCAATTGTATTTCAGTCTTTGAACCTTATGGTAAGTTTTTCTCCAGTTTTTCATATTTTTACAATGTATTACTCAGTTCTTAGTTACAGATATAAGTCAAGGGTTAGCTTGTGGTCATTCTGGATTATGAGCACCATGTAACTTGCATATCTCACATTCTTAGCACATCATTTATAACTAACCGCTTACTTTTTACTTTATCATATATTTTATCATTATATATATTCAGGTGCTTATCCTTAGCTACAATGTTATCCTTAGCACTCAGTTAAACGCATAAGTCCTTATATTTGGGGTAAGGGTGTTAAGTGGGTTGGGCTGGGTCAACCCAAAATTTCTCCTTTAAAATTATTCAGGTTGTGAGCCAGGTCGGGTTCGGGTTGGGGTTAAGTAGGCCGGGACGGGCTGGGCTCAACAGTAAACTTTTTAAAAATAACCCTAACTCGGCTTACTTAACCCAACCTGGTCAAACCCACCTAAACCGCTCAAACCCGATTAAAAATTCGGTCAAACCTGGTCAAAAATAAAAAGAAAAACTTTTTTTCAATATACACTATATATACCCACCTATAAACATTTTAAATACGTTAAACAATATATATACACTATATCTATAGTATATACTACATTATAATTTAAAAAATATACACACATATACACAATTACACATATATACACATCATTCAATGTATATTGCTACTTTAAAGTTTAAATAAAATATACTACAATATATATACATTAAAATATATAAATATATATATATATATATATATATATATACATATAGTTATATAGTTATATACCAATTCATAAAATATATACACATGTATACGTTAAATATACACGTCTATAAAAGATATATACAGACATATACACACCATTCAATGTATATGTACTACTTTATATAAAATATACTACAATATATATACATTACAATATGTGTATATATATATATATATATATATAGTTATATACTAATTTACAAAATATATACACATGTATACGTTAAATATACACGTCTATATAAGATACATACACACATATACGCACCATTCAATATATATGTACTACTTTAAATAAAATATACTATAATATATATACTTTACAATATATATATATATATATACACATAGTTATATATTATTTTATAAAACATATGCATATGTATACGTTAAATATACATGTCTATAGAAGATATATACACATATATATGCTCCACTCAATGTATATGTACTACTTTAAATAAAATATACTACAATATATATATTACAATATATATATATATATATATATATATATATATATATAGTTATATACTAATTTATAAAATATATACACATGTATAAGTTAAATATACACTTCTATAGAAGATATATACACACATATACTCATCATTCAATGTATATGTACTACTTTAAATAAAATACACTACAATATATATATATATATATATATATATAGTAATATACTAATTTATAATACATATACACATGTATGCAATAAATATACACATCTATAGAAGATATATACACAGATATACGCTCCATTCAATGTATATGTACTAGTTTAAATAAAATATACTACAATAAATATACATTGCAGTATATATATATATATATATATATATATATATATATATAGTTATATACAAGTTTAAAAAACATATACACATGTATAAGTTAAATATACACATTTATAGAAGATATATACACACGTATACACACCATTCAATATATATGTACTACTTTAAATAAAATACTATAGTATATATACATTAAAACATATATCTATATAGTTACATACTAATTTATAAAATATATACACATGTATATGTTAAATATACACATCTATAGAAGATATATACACACATATACGCACTATTCAATAAATATGTACTACTTTAATAAAACATATACTACAATATATATATATATATATACACACACACACACACACACTCTACAATATATATACAATTTATAAAACATATACACAAATATACAAAACATATGCTACTTAATATAATAAATTAATAATACTTGGTAGTAAATTAATAATATATTAGAAGTAAGTTTTTAATTTAAAGTAGAAATTCAATTTAAACCATTAAATAAAAAAAATTACAAAATAAGGACTAAGGAGTGAATGAATGTTGAATTTTATTGTTTGCGAAATGATCCAAAATTTATAATTTACATGAATTAAAAATCTAAAAATTATGCATCATTTTTTTCAACTCATTCATGTTAATATTAATGGGAACTTGTATAGGATAGTCAAAGTCAACGGGGGCAAAATCATACATTGTACTTCATTCTGCTGAGTTCTCCTGTAAAGACATAATTTCTTCAAGTTTCAGCTCATTGTGAGCCGGTTCCATTCCTTGGTTTCTTCTTTCCGCTCTAATCCAATATCAGAGGCAAACTAGAACATTCATTGCATTGCTTCCCAATGAGTGTTAGTTGTCTCCAAGATGTTGGCGTCCCTGATTGAAGGCGCTCTTTGATACAACGGTTGACATTGGAACATTCAAGATATCTCTAGCTAATCTTGAAAGCACAGGATATTATGTTTCATTACTCCTTCACCAATCCAACATGTTGATCCATCGTCTGTGATCCTCTAGCTGCAACCGAAGATAATATTTCAGCTATTCCCAATAAGTTAATGTGTAAGCTCTGTCATCAACACTGTTCCAACAAGGTAAATCATAAAAGGAATCAGGAAAACCACTATGTGTCAGCCTTTTAGAAGATGATGGATCCTCGGGAGGATGAGGAGCGACAGTTGTAGTGATATTTGTAGGTACGACTAAATCAAATAAATCAGCATAGTGATTATATAATTTTTCTATGTATTCATTCGCATCACTCATAGCCATCTACAAATCAGGTTGTACTTGTTAAGAATCATTATTAGTATTTATTTCTTAGTTAGCATAAATAATAGTACTAAAGTGGCACATAGTATTATATTTCATGCACGGATTTAGCATATCACCAACCAAGTAAATAGGGGGAATCGGGAAAAAATAGTTTTCAAATTTAGTAAACATGACACCAACAACTTCTTTATAACCTTCTTTATTTTTATATTCTTTGAGCAAACCAAAAATATCAATTATATATGCCAAAATGTTACAAAAAATAGGATAATAAACACCGAAAAATTCAACCGCAGCTACATAATTTTTTTCTAAAAACTTAACAAGATCATTAATTACAATCCAATCAGAATCATGTAGCATGCAATTAGCAAAATCAGCAAATGAACCGCAATGTTGGTTAAAAGCTAGTGTAATAAGAACTCTATATTTATAACAAGTTTTAAAAAAATCGTACATAAAATTCCATCTAATATTAATTTCCTCAGATATCATTATCGGTGCAAGTCCATTTTCTTGACATTTAAATTTAAATTCTCTAATTCTTTTTCTTTGATTATTTTCTTGAATAAACCAACAGCAAGATGGATTTTCAATATAAAGCTCAAAAAACTCAAGACAATTTTTACAATTAAATTATATATATGACATGCATGCTTAATATGAAAAATTTTAGGCAATTTTGGAGAGTGCTTAAATTTTAATTTTTTAATAGCAATCTTGTTGTTAGAAGCATTATCAAAAGCAATACATAAGATTTTATTTTCGATACCATAAAATCCAGCAACTTTAATAATAGAATCAGGAATAAAATCTCCAGTATGTTTACAATCTTCAACACATAAAAAATCAAGAATACATTTTTGCATCACAAAATTACTATCTATCCAGTGACAAGTAACGATTAAATAATAATTTTTATTTACAGCAAGACCAAGATCAGAAGTTAGGGACAATCTACATTGAATATTTTTTAACAATGTTATAAATAAAAACAATATTGTGAATGAAGTCTAAAAATATCTGATCAACAAGTACTTCTAGGAACACCATTAAACATAGGATTATAAATTGCTTGAATATAATGAATAAATGCATCAGAAGAAGGAAAACTAAAAGACAAACAACCCACATCTACCATTTTAGCTATTTCTTCTTGGTCCCTCAATTTATTATACTTCTTCGTTAACTGACCGGTTGTTGGGTCCATTCTAGTTTGCATTGGCCCACTAACATCCCCACCACCTCGTGCAATATTTAACTCTCTTTCGTGAGCATCACCTATAGATCTCATCAACGTACCCGTACTCCCTTGCTTGCCTCTGCTTTTATGCTTATATATTTGTTGACAAATATTGCATTGCACCTCAGTATCTGATATACATTCAAAAAATTACCATGCAATACTAGTTGTTTTACGAGCTCTTGGGGCTTGGGGTGGATGAGAAGGGAGATTAACTAATTCAGATCTAATGTTAGAATTTCCTACTACGGGTGTTTCACCAATATTTTCATCATTTTTGTCTAAATTAACCATATCTACTTTATTTTCTTCTTCTATACGATAATTTACCTGAGCTTCTACATAATCCATATCGTGAGCACCTACACCTAAAGGTTCACCTACTTCTTCCTTAAAAGGTTGACTAATCGGTGTCGGAGGCACATGGGTATATCTACTACTTGAACTACCTCTACCGCTAGTAATTCGCTTTTTACTACCACTACCGCTTCTGGGATAAAAAATTTTAACACCTTTAATAGCGAGGTTTCTTAATTTATCCATAAAAAAAATTCAAAATACATAAATATAAAAAAATTAAATATTCAACAATTATACACTAAACAAAAATTAAATGTAAGAGATGGAACGATCATACAAAATTTTTGAAGTATCCGAAGGTTGCGACTTTAGAAACTTCCACTCGTACTTTGTAATTGCAAAAATAAAAAATTAAAGTGAGTACTTTAGGAAATTAAATTTATAGAATATTTGAGAATTGAGAATTGAGATTTGAGAGAGAATGAGATTGGAGAGAATTAAAAATTGTGTGAAAAATGATTTGAAGGTGTAGGGTATTTATAGAAAATATTTTGGGATTTAAAATAATTTTTAAAGTAAAAAACTTTTTTATAAGTAATGGGCCCAAACTAGCTGTTTGGACCAAAAAATGGCTATATAGTCGTTGGGCCAAAGGCTAGTTTGGCTCAAAATCCAAAATTTAAAAAAAAAATAAAATCGGACCGGTTAATCAGCGGGCCTCAATCGGGTTGGGTCTGGGTTAATTTGGCCTAAAACTAAGAAAAAACAACCCGGTACCCGGTACCCTAAAGCCCTTGGGCTTATCAGGTCGGGCAAATCGGGCCGATTGTATTAAATGGGCCGATTCGGGCTAGGTAACTGGCCTGGTTGGGTCGGTTCAACCCAGCCCGTCTGACAGGCTATGTTTGGGGATAGTTAATGTTTATTTCAATTATTCAATTATAAGTATTTTAGTGTGTTGAAGCCTTGTCCTAGCAATTCATCTATAGTCATTATAGGTTTTTGACACAATTAGTTTCTCTTCAATTAGGCGTTATATGCTTATTAGTTACGTTTATATTTTTAAATTTTTACATATTTAGTTCTAAAATTTTTCCTACCTTTTTATAGTATATTCTTCTGCACAATATTTATATTTATTATTGTAATTTGCTAGTATCGAGGGTTAGCTTGAGATCATTGGTTGTTTTAATTACCGTGTCCCCTCCAGATGGTATTAGAGTACTGGGTTAAAAAATTCTATGATATATGACAAACCTCATTTAGTAGAGTCTTTCACATGTATGAAGTGCGCCATACTTATAAGGGAGAGTCTAAAAGACATATTAGGAAATCTTCCATTCTTTCATCTTCTATATTATTTAATAGACTTCAACATTATCTCGACCTCTAATTTGTTCCAAGCATGTTCTTAAATAATGTCTCCATGTAGAAACAACAGACATAGTAACATACAGGATGCTAATCCACCTATACAAGTGGATAATGATGTATCTAATGTTGAGTTCTTAAATTCCATCTAGATGTTCGCTCATGCTACAATAGCCTAAGTGAATCGGCACGTCGAAATCCCTACTAACCTAAATAGTAGGTCAATTGTTACTCGAGTGAGAGAATTTTTTCTTATAAATTCATTCGAGTTTCTTGAGTCAAAGGTTAAAGAAGACCCATATATCTTTATTGATAAACTAAATAAGATTAACCAGGTTTTGCAGCTTATTGCATTTAAAAATATCAAATTGTCTTCCTATTAGCTCAAAGATATGGCTCATTTGTGGTACTTTTAGTTGAAAGAGGGTTGTGGTAGGAATGAAGCTCCTGAATTTTTTAAGGACTTTGTAGGTTATTTCCTTCATCATTTACTTTTGAGAGAGTTGAGTGAAGCAAAATGATGAGGAGTTTAGACATTAAAGTAAGGAACTATATGAATTGAATATTATGGCATGATGTTCACTCAGTTATCCAAATATGCTCAAAAGATTGTCACCGAACCAAGGCCCAAGATAAGTAAGTTTATTTTTAAGGTTTTTGACTTGGTTAAGAAGGAGTGTTGGATTATGATATTTATTGGAGATATGGATATCTCCAATTTCTTATCTGATTTCACCCAAAGTACACGTTAAAAAGAGCGTAAGCGTAAAGCGATCGCTGATGAAACATATAATCACACTATCTTGGGGTTAATCCCATAGCAAATAGGTCAAAATATTAATTTGTGTGTAATTGAGGTAATCAATAACAATTTCCAATAAGAGAGGGGTGTTTGTAAGTAAATAATTAGTAGTTTGCAATTGTTGATTTACTGGACTTATTATTAGCATGATAGAGGCACTAAGACTGTGTTCCCCAATAACTTCATAACCTCATAGGTTCTTCATACATTATAATCTCTCTCAGTTTTTGGTATGTAGAATTAATAGGTTATGTATACATAGAAAAGCTTTATGCTCTTGTCTAAGCAATATCCTTAAGTAAGTTTTCTATTCTCCTGAGTTTGCATTACTAACAACTTTCTTGGATTTTAGATTATCTATTTGAAATTATTGACTAAAGCTATCAAGTAAAGATTGGTAGAACCAAATATCTGGTGTTTCCTCCCTTTCTCCCATCAATCACTCATCCTTTCACCCTGAGGGAATATAAAGAGATTTCTAATGTTGTACACCGCTAGAAGAAAATTAAACCCAAGGAAACAATAATTCATATATGAAAATCGATTGAAAATCACTTTTTACTACGAGAACTGCATTGTTAATTTGTCATGGTTATCACAAACCTAGTTGTTGTATTTAGTCGCTCATAATTGCAAGAACACAAGAAAATTCTAATAAGAAAACATAGTCATAAACTTTCAATAACAAGATGAAAAACTCCAAGATCTCAATTTTAATTACAACCATAAAAATCGATAATTGTCCTTGAAAAACAAGTAATATATTTTAAAAGTAGTAATTAAATGTAAAATCATACAAAAAAATGAGCAAGAGTATTTATATAGAAAATAAAACCTACATAAACATAACATTATTGCCAAGTTGGTCACATCAAGTGAATGGTAGGTATGATTGCGGTTTGCTTCCATGATTGTCCTTGATGCTCGTGGTTTGTCTATGGACTTCTATATCTTTAGATATTCAATGGTATGGTTCTTAGTATTACCCTCGTATCTTCCACCTACGATTGTACAATATTGTTATCTTTTCCTTCTATATTTCATCTCCTGCACACTTTAATTCTAAACCTTTTTCCCATAACACCATAGTCCAATTGAAATTTTGAGGAATGATCGTGGGAATCATTCATCTGATATTCCTTCACTTAACACCTGCAACCTTGTCTCTATGACCTTTTCCCACGATCAAGTTGTATTATCATAGTATAAATGGACGATCGTGGGAACACTCTTCTGTTTGACAATTGTAAATTTATTTTTTGTTTTTTGTCAAGTTCTATTTCGTACGACTATGGTTAGATACCATAGTCGAACGATTGGTTTCTCTGATGCCATATAGTCAAAAAGTTCAGCAACTTCCTTCTCTGAACTCGTTAGACCTATCCATACCCAAAAGTATATTTTATATATATAGAAATACCCTTATACTTTTAAATATTCATTGTTTTAAGAACCAAAAGTGTCATAAGTTCTTTCCATATAAATGACCCATGCCTATCGAATGAGGAAGAGAAAATAATGTATAGAAGAGAGTATAGGATGTGCAAAACTTGAAACTTTGAGTACTACTAGTTGAAATCAGTTGTGAGAACTTGTCTTCATCTTAGAAGAGTTCTTCTAGTAAATCATCTTCATAATACTATACTCCATATCCATTACCCAAATCTCTTAATAATCAAAAGGGTATCATCAAGTTCTCATTCTTAGAAGAGTGTTATAGGGGAGTATACTTACCTTTATTTGACCAAGTGTGGAATGAACTACCTAGGGGAGTGCTTAATTAGTACGTGGTTGTTTTTCTACCATCATATAGGTTAAAGGTTGATAGATTGCCCCTCTACCATGTACAGCAATGGCTGTGGGTAGACATAATTTGCTTTTTTAGTAGCTTTATAAGGTCACCCAGTCTGGCCGGTACCACTTCTAATTAATGTAATGGCTAGATTCAGAGCCACTTTATGTACTTTTATCTCACTAGGATTAGGAAATTTCACTGTTATAGTCACTAGTATTTAGTAGGTCTTCTTATATGGTATATACGTTTTATTACACCCTAGGACAATAATAACATTAATGACCCCATTTATTGATTTTAAATCTAGTGACATTCCTACAAAACTCGTAGAAACTATCTCTATTTTAATTCCAATTGGTGAGTAATCATAGCTAAATGAGTGTACAAAATTGCCAAATCTTAGTTCTCCATAGAGTCACCAAAACTAATATAGTTGAGATATATATGACTGAATTTTATATCATTCTATGTATGGAATAGATACATTCTAGTTATACATTAGTCAACTTATGAGCCACAATTATAAAATTTTTATAGTTGGACAAACTAATCTTTAATTTGAAGGTTCGTTATACAATGCCTATAGGTTGAATAATCTATTATATTAAGGATAGAAAGATTATTTCATATGGTTGAATCTATTATCTAGTTTGGGTTAAGGACTTTAGGTACTAGACCCATCTCATCGTTGTTCTAATAGTCAGTCAAATTATAGATGTCTTTTATGGGAATATAGCTGGAGTTCATCATAAATGGTAGATTGACTTTAGAGTAGAACGTGTTTCATATATACAAACTATATCTACTCATCATCAAAAAGAGGATATATTTGAGCACAAGGAATTGAAAAACATATCAAAAAACGTCCTAGGTAAAGACTTCCTCAAAAATAGTATATTATTGTGTGGTGCTCCTGTAAATTTCATGTGAAACAAAGATGTTATGAGAATATGTATTGATTACCGTCAGTTAAAAAAAGTCACAACCAAGAATTAGTATCTCATCCTAATATTGATCACTTGTTTGACCAACTTAGGGGTGCTAACTATTACTGCATAATTGATCTCAAATCCATATTTTATCAGATCAAATTTAGAGATTATGACATTAGAAATATATCCTTCAAAACATAATATGGTCCCTAGAAATTTTTTGTTATTTCTTTTAGTCTAGCAAATTCTTCTATAGCTTTGATAGACTTGACAAATATGATATTCAAAACGCATTTAGTTATGTTAGACATTATATTCGTAGATAACATTCTCATCTACTTTTGGAGTGGGAAGGAACATACAGACCAATTGAAAGTTTTGTTGTATAATCTCAAGGATTGCTAGTTGTTTGCTTAGTTCAATACGTGTGTTTTTTAGTTGATGATATTTATGTTCCTTGGTCACGTTGTACTTAGTGTGGGGATTTAAGTTAATTCATAGAGTATAGAGTGAGTAAAGAACTAGCCTAGAAGAGAAGTGTTTTGATCTTTAATTGTTACTACATAAGGTTTGTTAAGCAGTTCTTATTAGCCGATGCCCTATTGACTAGGCTAACACATAAAAAGAATAAGCTTCAGCGATTTAAGAATTATGAGAAGGATTTTTATGAGTGGAACACTAGATTGACTAAGGCTATAATTTTGACTATGCTAGAGGGTTTAGATAATCTGATAGTATATTGTGATGCTTTGAAACTTGGCCTTGGTTATGTCCCGATGTAATGGCAAGGTCATTGCTTATTCTTATAGACAACTTAGGGTTCATGAGAATAACTTACCGACTCATGATCTTGAGCTAGTTGTATTATTTTCCATTAAGATTTAGAGATAATATTAATTTGGTATTTGTATTGAGATAACATGTATTACGTATTCACTAAAATGGATTTAATTATTCTACAGAGAAGGTGGCTTGATCTTCTAAAGAATTATGACATAATTGTGCTTATCATCCATGTAAGTCTAGTGAGGTGGCTAATGATCTTAGAATCTTGTCCACTGGTTGTGTGGTGCATGTTGAAGAAGAGAAGAAGAAATTGGCTACGAAGGTTAATAAGATAGATTGGTTGGGGATTCATCTTACAAATTCAGAATATTATTGTATTATCAATGAGAAGGGTTTAAATTCTTGACTTGCTCAGTAGAGGAAAAGTCAAGTTAGTGATCCTAATTTTCTAAAGATGAAAGAAGTTGTCCACAATTCAAAAGTGCCAATTTTCTCCCAAGAGGCATATGGTTTACTTTAATATCAGAGTCATTTGTGTGTTCAAAATATGAATGATTTGAGGCAATAGATTATGGAAAAGGCTCACATCACTTGATATCTCGTTCATCTAGGTTCCACCAAAATGTACCATAATTTATAGAAAGTATATTTATATAATGGTATGAAGAGGGATATTATAGATTTTGTGGCTAAGTATCATAATTGCTAGTATATGAAGGTAGAACACTAGAGATCTAGAGATATTACTCGAGATTTCCACATTCCTACTTTGATTTAGTACATGATTAACATTGAAATTTATCATAGGTTTACCTCTCATATGATTCTAGCATAATTCTATTTGGGTGGTAATGGATAGGATGACTACATCAACTCAATTTTTACCTATCAAGACTACACATTTGATAGAGGTCTATGCCAGATTGTACATCTCTAAGTTTGTTATATTTCATTGAGTCCTATTGTATATCATTTCATATAAGGGTACTCAGCTTACATCTTAGTTTTGGAAGCCTTTTCAAAAGGGTTTTTGTACCCAAGTAGACCTGAGCATAATATTTTATTTGTATATTGATATTCGGGCAGATAACTCTATTGTAATTTTAGAGGTCATTTAAGTGCATGTACGATATACTTTAAAAATTAATTAGTATAATTTAAATCAGATAGAGTTTTCTTCTGATATTAGTTTTCATTCTAGAATCCACATGGCCACTCTTGAAGCACTTTAAGATCGGAGATGTAGATTCCTATTTATTAATTAGAGGTAGGTAAGGCTATTTGTATAGTGGTAGATTTTTTTTATTCTATGTGTAATTTTTAGTTGATTAGACCTAGATTTATGTCTAGACAATATCGTTAGAAGTCTTATGTAGAAGTAAAGAGGAGAGAGATTGAGTTTGCTGTTGATGATAGGGTTTTGTGGAAAAGTTTGCCCATGAAAGAGGTGATGAGATTTGTTAACAAGAGAAAATATAGCCCTTGGTTGATTAGTACATATAGGATTTATAGATATATCAGTAATGTGACTAATGACATAGAGTTGTCTATGGCGTTTCAAAAAGTGCAACCAATCTTCCATGTATAATTATCGAAGAAATATATTGGTGACCCAACTTTCATTATGCCATTAGAGAATGTTGGTATGAAGGATAGTCTATCTTTTAATAAGGTCACAATGGAGATACTTGATAGGCATGTTTGCATGTGGAGGACTAAGAAAGTTGGTTCAAAAATGATATTCTGAGAAAATTAGATGGTTAAGGGAGCTACCTGTGAAACAAAAATAGATATGGGTAATAGCTTTCATCCTAAAATAATTCATCCAGTTTCTTTACGTTATCATTCACTAAAAAATTTTCGGTATGCATTCATGTTCTAGGATTTACAGCTGAGTATCTACTCTCTATCAAGTCACTTATCATTTAGTACTTGAGATTTAGTATATTCGACAATAGTATTGTTATCTTTTTCATTCTTCGTCCAACCTAGGCTGAGGCTTTAATATATGATGATTTATCTAAAGGAATAAATATTGTAACACCTCAAACTTTTCGCGTACTTAAAAATAAGAGTTAGCATCTAGACAAAAACTTATTTGCTATAACACTAAATCCCGAGTCATTGTATGACTCATGGTATCAGTTTACAAGCACTACTAACAAATCATATAACCAAGTCCAAAAAATGATCAAATTCTTCTCAGGGATCAAGAGTTATTGTAAAAGGTGTGATCTGATAGTATGACTACTGATATTCATGAAAGGGAGTTTCAAAAACTATTTCAAAAAAGCTAGGAAACTATCACTTGTAGTTTTCTATTACGATTTGTAGAGTGGTATGTATTCTCCAAAATAGTGAAAGCCAAAAATTAATCCTAGCCATCATGAGTTATACCTCGACTCGTGGTGTCAAGGTATGACTCATACCTTGACTCTTGGTTAGCCTTTCTAAAAACCTATCCTACATTTCCCATGAGATCATGAGTCTTAATACAGTTTATAGGTTCAATTTATGAATCATACCTTGACTCGTGAGATGCAGTTCCAAAGCTTTTAATGACATTTTAAAATGGGAAATCTTGTTTTTTCCGTATTTATTAGTCATAGTACTTTTCTTTATAAAGATCTTCTCGGGGATATTAAGAGAAGAATAGTCGATTAATCCCTCATTCATGCACATTTCACTCCCAAATCCCATAAGAGAACTCTTAAGACAAGTTTAGGGTTCATCCCTCAAGATTTATGTTCTAAGTTTCTAGTCCAAATTACTATGACTATCAGATATGTAGTATCTCAGTAATAGTTTCCTTTCACCCTTATGCCCAACAACTTTGGAGTTTATTAGGATTTTCATATTTTTAAGATTTATGGTTTATACATAACCATGCATATTTATTAAAATTTAATTCTCTTATGATATTTTATGATTGTAGTGCTTGTTAATAGTAACTACACATGATTTTAAAAACTTTAACCTTAGTACAATTTTGCATATTATGAAGACATAATCCTAGAAATTAATAAAAGTTAGCAGGAAAATTATAGTATTTTCGCACATCAATAAATTAGATAAATTGAATTGGTTTTGATTCTTACTTTTAGATTTACCAATTTATCTATTATTAGGAAGTAGTACATAATTTTTTATATAGTCCACACTAATATGGGCTCTAGATTATCAAGTCCCAAAACTATGTTCCAGCATTGGTTATATTTAGACCATTGAGACTAAATTTAGTCGATCCATTTGTGTTTCGGACCTTTATTGATACCAAGGTATAGATCAGCTCTTCCCAAGATAAGAAAAATGTTTCCATATTTCTCACATTATATATGACGGTTAAGGGATACTCCTTAAAAATAATTTAAGCATAATAAATATATAGATGATTCGCCAAATCATCAATTTAGGCACAGTCTGTAATATATTTTTATGTTATATATTTTCTCTGCTTTGATTTATGAAATATGGGTCATTATACTTCAGTTTACTTTAATTTTTAGCATGATTATATACTTATTCATTACATGCATATCTAACATGCCCAGTACATCCTATAGTACTGACTTCAAAAGTTTTCCTTTATGATATATCCTATTATAGTATAGATTTAGATGCCCATCCTTAGATATGTAGATATATACACATTAAATACTCATTTTAACATACTTGGTGAATACTCAATGTTCAAGGACAATTGAAATTTACTTATGTCTTCCTATTTTGAATATTTAAGTCAGCCTAATTGTTGTCCCAATAACTCAACTTTTATTATTTTAGAGGTATTTAGACATAGT
This sequence comes from Capsicum annuum, assembly GCF_002878395.1. Classification (NCBI taxonomy): domain Eukaryota; kingdom Viridiplantae; phylum Streptophyta; class Magnoliopsida; order Solanales; family Solanaceae; genus Capsicum; species Capsicum annuum. Next base: position 133,795,293 of record NC_061122.1, on the reverse strand, counting down.
TATCCTTACTTGGGTCACATTGTAATGACCCTACAGTTCATTTTCCTTATTTTAACTTATCCTTACTATTCGATCTTCTGTATAGCTTTCCCAAGTCATTTATGGCTTGCTAGGATCGACGGATCGATTACCGAGTAGTTTATTTAGATTTTAGAGATTCTCTATTTTGAAGTCTTCACTTATTTCAAATGGCCATCGAGTGAAAACTTTAGTGAAATAGTCTCGAATGTGAATTTTAATAATACCATTAGATCTAAAATATTGATTTTAGGATACGTAGACCTTTGGTTCAGATCCCAGTGCAACCGAGCTCATTTTGACTTGTCGATCGAAAAGTTACATATTTGAAGGTTTAGGTATGGGACCCACATTTGGTTAGAAAAATCTTTGATTGAAAATCCAACTTCTCCAGCTCCTTATCTAAAAGATCAAATTTAGTGTGGTTAAATATTTTGTTTTTAAAAATCAAATTCCAAATGAATTCGGAGGCATCATTAGAACTTAAAAGCTTTCCAAGTTTTGTTCGTTTTGGTGTCTCGGTGATCGCTGTATGGAGGAGGCAATAGCAGTAAGGCCACATGATTGCAGCACCACAAACGCAACACGTGACTCAGCAATGGTGGCATTTCATTACCCGAGGGTCTATAAATAGACCCCAAGGTCAAGATTTGATTTATTCTCTTTACCCTTGATATCTTAAAATTTTAAATGGGTATAATAACCAAAAATTGATCATGGCGGGTGACTTAGGATCTTTTCTATCATCTTTTATGGTGAATATCTTTGAATTTAAGGTAAGAATCCTTTGAATTCATGATCGAATTTCTTAGTTTGGACCTAAAACTTCAATTTAGCCTTAGTCTTAATTTTAACCTAATATATGCTTAGTTTTTACCCATTCCATGAGGGTTATGATTTCTTATCTATGTGTGAACACTGGGTTGGCCTCAGAAATACATTTTCCATATATGGGACCAACTTGGGGTCTTGGTGTGATGCTTAGACCCAAATCACAATAGTGTAATATGGGTATCATTAGACTTGTATTGATGATTTTGATAGTATGACGATGTTTTGGGGATTTTGAAGTAAATATGAGCATATGGTGTATGATGTTAGGTTTTGTGGTTCGGATTTGAGGTAGGTTTGTGTCTACTTTTCTTCATAAATGATGTGTGATATAGATTGTGTGTGAATTTGGATGTTAGGCTTGATTATGATTATAATAACTTAGCTTTGATTATTGATGTTTGGGGATTAGATGAGGGTTTTAGACCCATATTATATAATGTTTATAACCTTTTAGAAACCTATCATCTTCTCCCAAGTATAGATTAGTTAGTAGAATCGATATGAGATAATACTAGGTTTGGGATGTAGTTTTTGTAACAAAAATATGATCAGTATATTTTAACCCTATTGGGTAGTATGGTAGTTTTGAAATCGTAATTTGGGTAGAGTTTACTTGAGGACCCTTTTTTCTAGTAGAAGCTCCAATCCTAGGCTTGAATATGGCTTATTTGGTATCTAGAAGTTGAACTAGATATCTTAGCCTGGTATGGAGCATAGTTTTCATAAATATGAAAATATAGGATTAGCAGTGGGATTGCCCGACCCACTTAGGCCAAGACTTGTGTTAGCCTTGTGGACTTTGTTATGGTGTTAGGCCTAGTTAAGGTTAGTAAACCTTACTATAAGAATACTTCATGACTCAATAAATTTTAATGGTGCTCCCAGGATTATGATTTTAGAATTGTGCCTATGACATTCGTTCTGGAAGTAATTATTGAGCCTAGTGAGATAATAATCCTCTTAGTTATGATTATTATGCCTATAGAGATGATATTCCCCTTAGTTATGATTATTAGGCCAATAGAGATGATACTCCTTTTTGTTATGATGGTTGGGACTATAAAGTTGACTTTTATCTTTGTTGTTATTATTATCAGACCTATAGAGATGATATTCCTCGTAGATATGATAATTGGCCTAGAGAGGTGACATTCCTCATAGTCATGATGTATGATCTATAGATATGAGATATCCTATACAAAGAATATATTTATTGGTATTATGCCTCCTATATATGAGATGCCTCCTATATTTGAGATGGTTAGGGGTATACTATGGCTTACAAATAGGATTATCAATATGAGTTTCGAATATATACATGGGTCGAGGGCCATTTATAATATTTGTTGGATATCTAGGAAGTGTTTATTTTTGTAAAGGATGCAATTATAGTTTATGAATATATATGTGTGTGTGTATATATATATATGTTTGTATATATATATATATCTCTAGTATGGGATGGAGAAAGTTCTGGTGTGATGCTTAATATTCCACTGATTGAAGACTAGTGATTGCATGCATATATTTTATACATTCATGATTAGTATATCAATAATTGATATGATTCTAGTTGAAATACGATTTAATGACTATTCTTCCTAATTATGGGTTAAGCTATGTGGTAGCTAGTTGCCTATTAGGTAACTATAGTACTTGATGGCTAGTAATCTAATGTACTAGTTAATGAACCTTACTTAGTTGAAATATGGTAGCTAGTAATGATTGATACATGGCTAAGAAAGATATCGGGTCTAGCTTAGGTGAAGATTAGTTGATATTGATGACTAAGTTTATGATATCGATTTAGTTAATAAATGAGGAGTTTGTTATTAATGAGGCTAGGTAGTAAGAGATGTTGGTGATAAGAGATGGCTAGTTAATAACAATAGATTCTTGATAAACGATAATTAGTGTGTAACCGATGGTTAGTTAAGAATTGGTATAATTAATGCATGATGCTTAGATGATAAGCGGTATTGTGTTGACTAATAATTTTTAGAAGATATTGGATGATAAGTTAATAATAATAAATAGTGTATAAATGACAAGTATGGTCCAGTGATGAACCTTGACTAAATGTTAGGTAGTGGCTATTTAATAAATAATTGTTAGGAGTTGTCCCATGAATTAAGATTATGTGAAGGATAATATTTAGACTAATAATTAGAGGTCATGTGAAGACTGAAAAATTAGTGGTTTAAGAATAATAAGCGTTATTTAGCTAATAACGAATAGTTGAGGAGTATTGACAAGTTAGATATTTTTATGATGATTCAATTATGATTATGAGTATACTAACAAGCTTGTACATTTACACTCTTTTGTCCACATCTTTATCCCATGCACCTATTATATGTCTATTAATATATGTGTATTGATGTTTATGATTATATTGATACCCGACAAGGACGAAGGATACGCTAATGATATTGATATCCGGCAAGGACAGAAGATATTGTGATGATATTGATTCTTTGCAAGTCTATAAGGAATTATGATGATATTGATACCCAGCAAGGTTGGAGGATACTGTAATGATATATTGTTATCCAGCAAGTCCGAAAGATATTGTGATGATATATTGATACCCAGTAAGTCTGAAGGTTGATTACACTGATGATGGTTATAATGATAACAGTTTTGATAGAGATTGTTATAATGATAAGATTCTGATATTAATTGTGTACTTTGCATTCATTCCTCCATAGGCATTACCTATCACTAATATGCACCTATGTCTACCAGCTGGTATGGGATGACTTCATAGATATAGGTGATGAATAAGCCTTGTGTTATGGTGTATTGATTGAATATTTCAAGCTTGGGGTGGTGCGGGTATGTATAGGCTCATCTAGGGATTTTGTTGATATTGTCATTATCATTGTTATGATCATTATTGTGGCTAGCTTATGGCAGATTGGTCACGATATGGTATCGCGACTTGAGGTATGTCCATGGTCTCTTCTATCTTATGATGGCATTATTATGCACGATTATTTCATGTCTAGACATGTGGATTAGGAACCCCTGAGCAAGATAGTATTAAATCCTAATAATATTATGATGAGGTCTTAGAATGAGGATATGATGATCTAGGTTATGCTTTAAGATGACCTCATGTATATGTATATATGTATATGTCTATATAGAAATATGAAGCTATGACGCTATCGTATATCTCTTCCTTCATTTGTTCATATTGTATATTTAGTTCTTCACATTGTATATTACTATATATCATTCTTTTTCCATTTTTTTATATTTCTTTGGTATACGGTATATTATTGAAATCTAATGAACATAGCTCGAATAATCTAGTTCACCCTAATACTTACTTAGTTTTATTATGTTAGACTCTTTGAGTTGAACATGATGGTTGTCCCTTATTATTCTCATTGACTTTTTACATGATGTTTGGACTCTTGGCTATAGTTTCCATTCTGTTTATATGTTGTATATATCTGTTTTTTTTTTGGAGCTTAGTTCTTAGTGCCCTACTAAGTACCACTTGTTTGGTACTAATCATATGGAGCAGCCGTGGTTCAGAGACTCAGACTGAACTCTGGACGTTCAGAGTATTACTCATCTCTCTCTTATGTATTAGACTAGTCTCTATATTATATTTAGAGATAAGTTGTATCAGTGTAATTCTCCTTATATTTCACTTTTGTACTCTTATTATATTTGAAGCTCTTGTACTGCTACCACCAAGGTTTGAGATTTTATTGTGTTTTGATTTCTATTTCATTTATTCTGTATTCCCTTTCTTATATTATCGAGTAGTCTATTGCTAGCTGTTCAGCACTACGGTTTGGCTTACTTAGTCGTAGGTTATGGTTGGCACAATCATGACCTAAGAAATTGGATCGTGACACACATATTCATGTCAGTTACTTTAATATATTTCATTTTTGGGATATTCATTTATTAAATATTCCCTACCATTTCCATAAAGTAGTTACATTTTAAAATTGTATTAGTATGTCACTACTAAGGGTTATCTTAGAATTACCTTTTGTAATTAGTACTGCATCTAATCCAGGGTGTAGATTCGGATTGTGATAGTAATAATGACCCCTGTCAAACTGATCAACTACATGCATGAATGTTGTGCACAAGGGTGTCAAAATTGGCGGGTTAGGTTGAGATTGAAGATATTAAATGGGTTGAATTGGATAATGGTTTGGGTGTTGACCTGCCCAAATTTGCTTTGGATTAAATTGGGTTAGGTTGAAATGGGTAAAATATCGAGTTAGATCTTGACCCACCCAAATTTAATCATTAAATAATTGCTATAATGAAATTTCACCCGCCCAAATTTTTTCATTAAATAATTGCTATAATTAATTTTCAAAGATCAACTACATAATATATACATAAGAGTGGATCTTTCAACCTAATATTACAATGAAGAAAGATGAATGAAATAAGCTCTTTAGTATATCAATTTAGTGATGCTAATGACATCTTCTTTCATTCAGGGCAAAATCAATAGTTTACGTCCAAATATAGATATATAGTGGAAGACATAACTCATATGTTTATGATGCTACTTCTAAGTGTTAAATTAGATATACAAAATTTCGAAAACGTTCAACCCAAAAAATAGCTAGTGGAATATAACTGGATTGAAATCTTGATATACAAGATATATGTACAAACATACAACTGGTAGTAGGAATAACTAAGAGTAGCAGATGGAACAGAACAATGATTTATTAGACTCAATCATATCAAGATGAAAAGGTTACCTAATAACGTGACGCATATGATGATTCAGATCTTTGAGATAAGTTGTGTTATTGTAATCATCTAAATCACATACATCAAGCATCAATTCTATTCCTCCCATTTATTTCTTCTTCATGGCTATTTGCATGTTTTTGCTTTTTAACATCTAAACAACTTGTATAGTCCAAGAATTTACAATAATTTATCAAACAACTCTCTTTGTACTACTCATGGATGACTTTTTTACATGCATTCAATAACTCTGTGTACCAAATCCAGTTGAGTAAACCAAAACCAAATCTAATAAAGGTTTTGTTTGAAATCCTTGTATCTTTTCTAGTTATTTCATTTGACATTTCAAGTATCCACAAAATAATAATTATCTAGCTAGCTCTATAACCAATAATTTCAAGGTGTAATAAATAAGTTACGTTTTATTTGAAATATTTTGTACTCGTTAACAAGCCGACAATATCTGGAGACTGGAATGCAGCAACATACTAGTACTGCATCCAAATAATTTTTGGGGGTGAAGGTCATGGGTGGAATACATTAGATGGTAGATAAAGTTATAAAACTATCAACTAATTATACTTGTACGAGTTTAGGAGTTTGTAGAAACACAAATTTAAATTGATACACAACACTAAAAGACTATTGCAAGTACTGGAACTTACTGTCTTGAGTTTAGGAATTTTAATGCAGATAGGCTATTACATTCAAGTTGAGAAAGCTTAAACTATAAGCAACTTGCCAACTTTTGATCACTAATATTCTCAACAAATAAACAAACAGTATTATAGACAACAACAATTGAACTTGTATTTTACCCCAAAATGACTAAAATATACTCTTAATATAACTGGAATCAGTTGGTTTCATTCTTATCAAGTATATACCTACACATATTCACAGTATGTTGTAGGAAAGTACATGTACATGTAGAAGCTTCAGACAAGCAAGAGTTGCCAAAATTGATATACTACAGCTAGAATTAGGACTTCAACAAGTCCTTTTAAACAAAAAAGTTGTCTACGGTTTATATGAATATGCATATCCACTAAGACAAATAAACAAATAAGTGAACATTCTGCTGGAAGAATTTCTCACAAAGATTGACTGTAAACAAAAAGAAAAATTAAAATGCCCAGTATAATCCTATAAGAAGAAACAATAATAACATAATAATGTAATCCCGCAAAAAGAAATATTTTTCAAAAAATGTGACCTTTCACAAACAATCCTTAAAACCTTATATTATTAATCAAAACATGTTAATGTGTGACAATAGACGATTCAAAAATAAAAGTTGTAAAAGTAAAGGGTGCCACTTATCAGCATGCAATATGCACTCAAGAAAACAAATTTGTACAACTAAATAGGATCATAATAAATAACCCCAGAAATTCCATAAAATTAATAAGGTTAAAAGAAGTAAATTATATCAAAATCATGCATCAAATACCTACCTTTACCCCCATCAAGAACAATCCCTTACTTACTTAAGTTCAACAGCAACTAAAAAAAAAACAAATTCCATAAAACGAAATATTTATTTTCAACAATTAAATATCCAACAAGAATTCTTAAATAAACGGTGGCAAAACTGAAATAAAGGGAGAAATTGTAGGAGGATCAAATACTATTGTACTTTTATGTGCAGATCATTAAAGTATTATTTGGCCTATTTAAAGTCACATCGGACATTCAGAACAAATATAAAAATTACCCAATTCTCTAATAGTTTTGTGTAGTTATTGGTTCAATAAATTACTTCTTACATTACTGGTACATGGAAAGTTTAAAGGGCACAAATAAAAACTAGTGCTTATTATCTAACAGTCTCTGGACTATTACATTTTTAGTTGTTGTACCCTACTGGCAGATAGTGCCACTAACATATGTTTCTCCAAATTTTCAAAAATGCCGCTAGATACATATTAAATCCTCAAAAAGTAGCATATTTTTTGAGGAAATTACACTATTACGACACTATTTTTGGAGAGTCCAAACAACATAGCTCATTAGATATTAAATGAAAGAAAGGAAAAAGGAAAGCTTGTCCCTTTTTTTCACAAAGCAACCAACAAACCCGCCACAAATACATGGCAAATTCTCAAAAACACAACAAGAGAAATGAAATATGGTCATGAAAAGAAATAATTAAGCGTATACCTACACACATCCACCAGGCTAATTAAAGCTCTAAGCAGCAACTTCACTCATATCTATTGCAATATCATCTTCCTTTTCAGAGTTGGCAAAACCTAAAAAATTGGAGGTTAGAGACAAATTTCCAAGGAACATTATGTTTCTATCAAAAAAAATTCGTATAATTTGATAATACTTTTCCTTGATGACCATAAATTCAATCTCACGAACACAATTTTTCTTTTGGATTTTTGGGTAAAATTAAACTTTGATATTTACCAATAACATAACCTCCAATGCTGAAAACAGATTCGTATACAACAATGTTGATATGAATACTTGATGTGCTATGGATTTAAAGCATTTCCGATGCTTAAAACTTTTAAAATATGGATGTTTCTTAGGTTGTTTTGTGTGATATAATGTTTTTTAGGTATAATATATAGGAAATTAGGTTTTTAATGATAAACTGAAGACAAAGATGAAATTGAAGTTTTTGACCACTTACGAAGACAATTTTGGGCATTTTTGCCACTTATTAGGCTTAGGTTACCTAAGTACATGTCAACAATTGAAGTCTAAAGGCTCAAAAGCAGAAAAAAGAAGATTCTCAATTACCTATGTCAACATACGATCGTATATGGTACATACGGTCCGTATGTGACCAAGCTATATGAAGAGATCAAAAGTACGGAGAGTTGAAGGATCTCTGCAGAAGTTCTGCACTTACATAGGTCCACATATGGCCCGTATGTGGTACATAGGGTCCGTATGTGGCCTAAGTAAGTGGCCACCGACCTCAAATTTTCTTTTTATTTTTAGCATTTGAGTTTTAGGGTTTCTTTGTATACTTTATATACCTTTTTTACTTTTGTAGTTGGGTTATGCACTCTTAACACTTACAACTAATATTTTTATTATGAGATACAAATTCGATCTTAGGATTGCTCTTGAATTTATTTTTGTTGATAATTCAGTTTTAGACATTGAGTTTTATTTAGTTATTCTTGTGATATTGTTTAATGTATTCAACCATGAATTTTGTTGATTATTTCACAATCATGATCGGCTAAAAACCTTAACATGGTTGTGAAAAATCTAGCAAATTAATGAAGTAAGAGAAGTGCTATCTTTTCCTGGACCAATATCATTGCATGTATTGTATTATCTTTAGTTTGATAGATGTTCTAGTGTTTCAAACCTTAGGATCCTACCTAGATTATTGCTACTTACTTTACAAAAGGAGTACTGACTAGAAAAAGACAATACTATAGTAATTTAAAGATGAACTGTCGATTCAAGCTAATTAGTGTTACAAAGTAAGATTATTATTGAGATGGAGCTAGCCAGGTCTAGGATAGTAGTTGATTGTCGAGTAATATTCAATGGTAATCGTGATAGAGTTTGAAGATCTAAGGCTCAAGTTATCCTAGCTTTCCAGTACTTTCAGTTGTATGATAATGAGAAAGATATGGGATATGTTGAGCCTACAAAAATAGAAGCTATCATTCATCTTGCACTCCCCCTCCCCCCAATATAATATTTGATATTACTAGTGCCATAATCTAGCTCTTAAACTTAAAAGGTGTATTTTGAGGTTTAGCTACAGATGATGCTAATATGCATAATGCTAACTTTGTTGGGGCCTGCATTTCTTATACAATTCTGAGGTAGACCAGAAGGAACTTAGATTGAGGTTGTTCCCCCTTTAATTGACTAAAGAAGGTTCTTTATTTTTGAGTGAACTTTCGAGAGGATCTATCACCACGTAGAATGATTCATACAAGTAATTAATAAATCGATTCTTTCCTTTAAAAGGATATTACAGCTTATAAATAAGATATATAATCTCAGACAACTTCATTTTGAGTTTATATATGAGGTGCGGTTCTGGTTTAAGAATAAGCTAAGTATGGTGCCCAATCATCAAATTTAAGGGATGAGATTATTAAAGATAATATATAGCACCCTTAACACTAGTTCTCGAGCTATAGCCCACACCATCACTAGAAGGGCATTTATAAGACTACGCTAGGAGGCAACAACTGAGATTCTAGAGTATATTTCTCTAAATAACTGTGGGTGTCATACTCAGGAGGATAAAGGGGTATTAAAACTTATGATGTCGGAGATTTCGGTGACCAAAGAGAAGTTGATGAGTTTATGATGCAAGATATGATATAGATGAGGAGTGACATTGGGCTGCTAACTAAGAAGTTTGCAGCAAGGAATTTCAGAAAGGTGAATGCATTAGGTGCATAGGATTCAGCCTCCAGATCTTATGAGTTAGACTTAGATAAAGAGGCTATATATCTTGATTATAAGTTGGTGGGTTTCAGAGCCCTAGGTCAAGGGAACCAAGGTTAGAACTATTACTGTGATAGATATAGAGAGCATGATAGGGAGTACGATACTGACAGAAGATGGAAAGATGACTACAATGAAAAGGGTGATAGGTACATTTTATCATGCAGTCATGATACATAATAAAGGATGGAGGTGATGTTGACCAAACTGGTGAAGGGGCGAGAGTGTTAAGAGACTAGCCTTTTGGAGATTAAGGATGATATTTTAGGATTGACCCAAAATATTAATTCTCATACGACTGTTATCAAGTAGTTAGAACACCAGTTCATGCAAATATTGACTATGTTCAATCAGAGATAGGCCGGTACCCTATTGAGTAACACAGTCCAAAACCCAAAGAATAATAGTCATTATCTTTCTATCACCACTTAGAGTTATTTTTCTATTGTTGATCGCCCTTACCTACTACTAATGTGCCAAAAAATTATAGTCATGTGGTAATAAGACTCCTGCCGTGGAAGCAGACAAGGAGACAGGTGTTGATGCCAGTAGTTATAAGAATACAAATATGGGTAAGGTCGATGAGACTGTAGAGAGACAAATTCCATGATCACCCGCACCTTTTCCTTCAAGATTAAAATAGAATAAAGATTAAGGAAAGTTCAAGTGGTTTATTGAGATCATTAAAGATATGAGCTTGTATATCTCTCTTCTTGAGTTATTGGAACATATGCCTAGGTATGCTTGGTTTATGAAAGAGTTGGTGACAAAGAAGAAGGAAGCTAGTTTCTAGGATTTTGGAGTAGTGCACTAATGCAGTGCAGTCACTTCCAAGTCTTAGGCCCAGAAAAATGGTGATCTTGGAGCATTCATAATCATATGTACTATTAGGACATCCAGATTTGCCAGAGCCTTATGTGACTTAGGAGTAAACATTAATTTGATGTCGCAGGCCACATTGAAGAAATTGGGCTTGAACCCTATAGAGCTAACTAATATGCGGTTATTGGTTGCTGACCGCTCTATGAAATGAACTCTTGGAAATTTGTTTAGATTTATTGGGAAGATTTGATAACCTCATCTTTCCAACAGATTTTATCGTTCTTGATTATGAGGTTTACTTTAAGATGCCCATTATTTGGGGAACACTATTCATAGGCACAGGTACAGCAATGGTCGATATGGAAAAAGGAGAGCTCAACTTCAGAGTCAATAATGAAGAATTAACTTTCATCATCCAAAGAACTATGAAGTAGCCTACCAACATGAGGGTTTTGTCGGTGATCCATCATATTGATGATCCTGGAACTTATTACTTTGGATACCTTGACGAATTTTTAATAGTCAAGGCACAACGACATTAAATCAAGCGTTGTATAAGAGGAAACCGATGTGGTTATTGGTGCAGTCTAATTAACCAACATAGCTACGTCATTCCTCAACGTCAAATCAAGTGTTGGGTAGGAGGCAATCCACTATTTTAGTGTTCACATTTGATTTTTCTTTGTAGGTAAACTAAAAAAAGGTCAATCCAAGAATGTGGTAAAACTTGCTCGATTCATAATTTTCTATGTAAGGGGACTTGGTGATCTATTCAACAAGATCATAAATCCAGGAGAGACAGGAAAGTTGTGTAACTGAAAAAATCAAATTTTGAGGATTTTTGGTAAATTTTTGGACTTTAACATAAAAATTACTTGCAAGGTCATAAATCCCACTTACGACCTCATACGTAGCAAAGTAAGTGTCAGGATAAAAATTCTAGAGAGTAGGGAACTAGGCTAAAATTTTAGACCCATATACGGACAGTATGTACCACATATTTCACATATGTGGATATCATAAGTGGGCAGTTTTGGGCCCAAATTTTTTAAAAAAATTTTGGGCCCCCTAATGCTTAATTAAACCCTAAACCGGCGTCCTGCCCTATTTAAGCCCCTTTAACTCATTTTTCACTTACAAATCATCAAAATCCCCCCTTCCTTCTTAAATTTCAAACTACCACACCACCCAACACTTAATAAAAGGTGAAAATATCACTTGTTCATTGTACCAACTTGTCGTAAAGCACTAAATATGTGTTCATTCTTTGGTTTTGATACACTTGTTCATAGTTCACATCCGGTTCTCTAATTTAAAGTTAATATTCTTTACTTTTAATAGTATTATATTATGCTAAAGTTAAAATAAGAAAGTCTTTAATTTCATGCAAAATATGTAGAAACCATCATGATTGTATGTTGGAGACTTGAAATATCCTAAAATCCTAATTCGGTGCATCATTCTCTAATTAAACCTTAAAATCATGCCTTAAACGGAAGTTGAACTTGAAAAATTAGAGGATTACTAGAAGTTTAAAAGTTAACTTGTGTTGAAAATTTTATTCTAAGTAAATATGTAGAAATGGAAATTGTTGGGACAGAGAATAAGTGATAGGGATGCATAAATTAAGGAGAAGATTGAATTTGAGATTTTGAGTTTTTCCTCTAATTTTACAATAAATCATTATATGTTGAATGCTAAAACATGATTTCTCATGTACGCATGTCACCAAAGAAGAAGAAGTGTTTACCTACTAGGCAATAAAATGACTCTTCCAATGGCAATAGCTTGGAGGAGGAGTACCCGTAGGACCAATCCAGAGTTATTTCAACCAGAACAATAGGGAAAGTTACTATTGGTCAAATAAATACTACATCTGAGGCAATTATTATGGATAAGTTGGGTGTACAGATTCAAGATAAATTACGATGGGGAAAGCGGTTGGCTTTCACTCAACCTAAGACACAAGCTGACCCACTTGAGTTCCTAGGTAGGTCGAGAATGAAAATGTCCCAAAGATTACCTCTACTCTCTCTATATCCTATTGAGGGTGGTGCTGATGATGATTAGGTGGATGGGGATAATGATGATAAGGAGGAATGGCACCTCCTGCAGCAATTACATAGGACCCCTTATCAAAGGAAGGGTCCCAATGAGTCTGATGTAGCAGTTCAGGAGCAGTCATTAGTTGTACCCTAGTTTGAGGAGGGTACATATCGACCAATCTACAAACTATGTTCCAGTTCTTGATGTAGAGACACCAGCTCAACATGACTAGGCATCCGAGCCCACATATATGTCAAAGGAACCTCTTGATGAGGTAAACCTAAGGTCATATGTCGAGGAACTTTGGCCTATTTTTTTGCAGAATAGTCATATTACTTAGTATGGCCAGCCCATGAGGGCTATCTATGAGGAGGAATATATTGACTTGTCTAGGTTGGCTGGTGCACTACTATTGCAGGTTGTATTTGATATATATCAGTTGGGTGGATATCTTGACCCTTAAGTTCTTACTGATCGATGTTGGCAAGTGAAATTAATGCATCATACCTCACTACAATAGCCTAGACTACACCAAATAGTAGATTTTTTCTAAGGTATACTTAGCAGCCCTTGCTTGAACAGACTCCTGGGAGATGGTTTATGGTAGATATTTTAGCAGTGGCCTTTTTTTGAGTTCTTTTTAACCTAGATTATGTTGCTCCAGCATCCACAACTGAGTATGATTATAGATTGGGAGCTGCACGAGACAAATATATGATGCATGATGTTGAGCTTAGAAATGAGAGAGTTGAAATGGTGAGACGAATTTATAGCTATATTTCATCACTGGGTGATGGTACCCCCTCAGTTTAAGGGAAAGGTATGATAAAGAAGGTGGTGCTCACTTTGGCTACAAATTTTGTATGGCTGATTTTTAACTACAAACTTTGTCCGACTATTGTGAACAATGCGCAGATTTAGGATGAAGCTGCACTGATTGATAGCATGATGGCTGGATATGACATTGATTTACAACAATCATTCAGTGTGAAATTCATGAGAGAGATTTCGTTGGGACTATAACTCAGCCATTTTGTAAGACCCCATAAATGTCTAAGTCAAATTAAGCTCCTTAAAGCTCTATAAAAGATCCAACACTTAGAAAATTTAGGCCAAGTGTCAAGGACTTAGTCTCATTTTAATCCTTAAAACCCCAAGGATTTATTTCATGACCTTCTCGACCTTCGTTTATCAATTTTCAAGTTAATTCATGTTAGGGCAATTCAACAAAACATCTCTGGTATGTTTTGGGATTTTTCGAATAACTTAAGGGAAAGTTTAGTTGCCCAAAAGAGTGAATTTTCATGATAGCCCTGCGTCACAAGGTCCAGTCCCATTTCTAGATGTCGTATCATGAGGTCTAGTTCACGTTTTTGTGGGTCACGTCGCGAGGCCACTTCTATTTAGCAAAAATTTTATTATTGGTTTTGGGGATAAAGAGGTCATTTCTCTCACCCTATTTATCCCTAAAACACTAAATTAGTCCCTAAATAACCTAAATATTTATTTATTCACTCAAGTTTCCCCAAAGTTCATCATTCTCTCTCAAAAGAAAGAAACTTTAGTTTTAATATTTTAGAACAAGGCTCAAGGATTCCTTCAAAAGCCTTTAAGGATTTATCTTCAAATGTATGTAAAGTGTTGAGTCATGGGTTCCTTTAACCTTTTGAATTCAACTTTATGAATTGAATCATATCCATGTTTATGTTTTTGTATGATTGCCAAGTTGAAATCTTTAATACATATAATGAAATTATGATAGCATATGGTTGGAATTCTGGTATTTTGAGTGAAAATGTTGCCATGATGTATTATTTTAATGTTTATGCCTAAGCCTCAAGTTATGTATGCAAGTTGTTAGCTAAAATGACTAAAAGAATAAGAATTATGCTTTATGACTAAATTCTGACCAAATTGATAAATCCATGCTTTACCCTTATGTTCACAATGACCTCCAGGTTGTTGTTTTACATTGCAATCGTTTGGTGGAATGCTCATGAGATTAGACTTACAAAATTATGACATGTTTATATGTATTCCTATTTATGTGTAAGCTTATGACATGCAAATACTTTATGAAAATCCCCAATGGTTGTACTATGAATTATTGACTATAGTCATGTGTTCAAGAAGTGTCATGTCTTGCCATTTTCATGCTATCGAATCCTAGTGATACTTATAACTGACAATTTAGTTGTATGCCTAGAGCCAGTGTTAGTTTTAAAGATGCTCTAAGTCTGTCATATGACTTAGGAAAACTTAGTAAATTCAGTACCAGTCCAGTCCTACTTAGTAATCTTAGTAAACTCAGTTAGTTAACAAAACTTAGTAGTATTCCACCAGTTAACTAAATTCAGTGAACTCCGTCTAGTTCAGCTCAATATAATCTATTCAATGTCTATTTAGTTATGAGTAAGGCTCAGCACTGAGTGAACCTGAGAATAGGAACTCACCTACCAGCAGGGCGTGTGAGTCTTACAAGTTATCCTTGAATTCCAGAACTATGTAGCCAGTGTAGGTTGAGACATCAAAAACCTATCAGGTGAGGGTTGATAAGGTGGCGTAACCTATCAGATGACGGTCCCACCATTCTCCTTAGAGTACCTACCAGATGCAGGTCACTCACAGTTTGTCCTTATTAGTGGTGCGATATTAACACCCTTCCAATTGGAGTTATAGATTGGACCGCAACTCAGCTATATCACTTTATTCAGGGCATGTCATTTAGATGACTACCTTCCACAGTATTAGTATCAGTCTTTAGAATAGAAGTCAAATAGATTTTACAGATTTCAGGACTGTTAGATATAGTCACTCAGCTCAGCAGAAAACTCAGCTAGTTTCATTAGAATCAAGACTATCAGATACAACCACTCAGTAAATAGCATATTAGTTATTAGTATGCATGTTATCAGTATATTCAGTATTCAGAATCCTCACATTCTCAATTACAGTTATGTATTCATGCATGTATTCTCATGATGTCATATTCATGTTATTAGACAGTAATAGTTCATGCATATGAACCCCATGCATTCAGCTTTACTGCACTTTTCATACCAGTACATTCACACGTACTGACACATACTTTTCTTTTGTGTTATGGTGTTTTATACCATAGGTTCGAACGCTCAGGTTCCCGACCGTGCATAGGCATCTTTAGGTTTCAGTTAGTAGTAGTAGACTAGCTGAGTCCTCATTATGTAAGGATAATTTATGATTTTAGTATTTAAGAACTATGTTTATTTCAGCAGTTGGAGTTAGTTGGGGACATGTCCCATCAACTTCTTCTTCAGACAGTTTAGAGGCTTCCAGACTAGATATTCACACTTCAGTATGTTCAATATTTATATTTTAGTTTGTTTTGGTATTGTTATACCACATACTTTAGTATTATTTTAGGTATTTAAACCTTATGGTAGTTCAACCCATTATTCCACATATGATTAAAGTGTTGATGTACAGATATTGTAGCATGTACCAGTCATGAGTTAGCTTGTGGTCCTTCGGTATTATGAGCATTGTGTAGCATCCAGGGTTAGAATTCGAGGCATTAATGATAGTGTGGTTAAGAATTATAGGACCGCCATGTTGATTAGTGAGATAGACATAGCCAGACTTATGATACATGCTCAACAGATAGAGGAGTAGAAGATTAAGTAGAGGTAAAGGCAGAATAAGAGAGCTAGAACAGGTAGCTTCAATTTCAGTTAGCCAATGTCTGAGGGTGGAAACCGCTCTCAGTTCTGCCCAATGTCGTCCATTCCATCTTCTTCTTCATCTAGTGCTCCAGTTCCTAAATTTAGGAATGGTAACCAAGATAAGGCGCCAGTCTTTAAATCTCAGAGCAATATTAGTAGTCCTTGAACTAATCCTCTTTATTAAACTTATGGTAAGAAACATAAGGATATTTGCAGAGCTGGAAGTGATGTGTGTTTTGGATGTGGTAAGCCAGGCCACAGATTCAGAGATTGTCCTCATTCGGGTATACAGGGTCAACAGAACCATTTCTCAGCTCAGTCCGATCACTCGAATCAGCAGGGTGCCACTTCCAGTGCAGCTAGTGGGCAACGCCCAAACAGACTCTACGCTCTTCAGTCCCAATAAGATCAGGAAAATTCTCCTTATGTGGTCACTGGTACATTACATATCTTTTATGTATATGTTTATGCTTTGCTAGATCTAGGAGCTTTTTTGTCTATTGTTACCCCTTATATAGCAGTTGATTTTGGAGTAAGTCCAAAAATTCTAGTAGAGCCTTTCTCAATGTCTACCAAAGTAGGTAAAACCATTATAGCTCGACGGGTATACAAGAACTGTCTGATTGTGATATCTCAGAAAGTCACTTCAGCAAACTTAATCGAATTACTGATAACTGATTTTGATGTCATTCTTGACATGGATTGGCTTAATTCTTTCTATGCCACAGTCGACTGCAGAAATAAAGTGGTCTAATTTTAATTTTTGAATAAACCCGTCCTAGAGTAGAAGGGTAGTACTTCAGCATTCAGGGGTCAGCTTGTTTCTTACCTACGGGCTAGGAAAATAATATCTAAGGGATGTGTCTATAATCTTGTTTGATTTAAGGACACTAGTTTCGAAACTGCCAGTCTTAAATCATTCCTAGTACTGAGAGAATATTTAGATGTCTTTTCCAAAAATCTTCCAAGAATTTCTCCCAAAAGGGAAATAGACTTCGGCATTGACCTTCATCCAGATACTCAGCCTATATCTATTCTGTTGTACAAAATGGCACTAGTAGAACTTAGATAATTGAAAGAACAGTTAAAGGATCTCCTAGACAAGGGATTTATTAGACCTAGTATATCCCCGTGGGGTACACCAGTCTTATTCGTGCATAGGAAAGACGGTTCTTTCAAAATGTATATTGATTACCATCAGCTCAAAAAAGTTATATTCAAGAACAAGTATCCACTTCCTAGAATCGATGAATTGTTTACCTAACTTCAGGGTTCCAGTTATTCTCCATGATAGACCTCAGATTAGGCTATCCTCATCTCACAGTCAGAGAATATGACTTTCTGAAAATAGCTTTTCAAACTCGGTATGGTCACTTCGAATTCTTAGTCATCTCCTTTGGTATTACAAATACCCCAGCCGCTTTCATGGACTTGATAAACCGTGTGTTCAACCAGTAGTTAGACATGTTTGTCATAGTTTTAATAGATGACATTCTTGTCTATTCTTGCAATTAGCATGATCATGCAGACAATCTCAGAATCGTATTGCAGACTCTCAAAAATCAACAGTTGTTTGCCAAATTCAGTAAGTGTGAATTTTGGCTAAGTTCAGTAGCATTCCTTGGTCATATCATTTTTTATGATGGCATTAGGGTTGATCCTCAAAAGAATAAAGCAGTAAGAAACTGGCCTCGCCCTATCTCTCCATCAGATACAAGAGATTCTTGGGTCTGGCTAGCAATTACAGATGGTTTATTGAGGAATTTTTATCTATTGCATCCCCTATGTCCAGACTAACTCAGAAGAAAGTCAAGTTTTAGTGGTCAGATCCTCGTGAAAAGAGTTTTCAGGAGTTGAAGACTTAACTCACCTCAGCTCCAGTTTTTGCTCGTCCAGACGGTTCAGTTTGGTTTGTAGTGTTCTGTGATGAGTCTATAGTGGGTTTGGGTTGTGTCCTCATGCAGTATTGTAAGGTCATAGCCTATGCCTCCAGACAGCTTAAACCCCATGAAAAGAATTATCTAACTCATGATCTTGATTTAGCAACTGTAGTTTTTTCCTTAAAGATTTGGAGGCATTACTTGTATTGGGTGCATGTAGATTGTTCACAGATCAAAAAAGCCTTCAGTATGTATTCTCTCAAAAAGATCTTAACCTCCATCAAAAAAGGTGCTTAGAGCTTTTGAAAGACTATGATATGAGTGTCCTTTACCATTCGAACAAGGCCAATATAGTGGCCGACGCTCTTAGTAGATTATCTATAGGTAGTATTGCTCATTTTGAGGATAGTAAGAAGAAATTATCTCAGGAAGTCTATCCACTT
Source organism: Capsicum annuum (assembly GCF_002878395.1). NCBI lineage: Eukaryota > Viridiplantae > Streptophyta > Magnoliopsida > Solanales > Solanaceae > Capsicum > Capsicum annuum. Next base: position 133,776,357 of record NC_061122.1, on the reverse strand, counting down.
ACCTGACTAGATATCCGCTTAGTCAATTCAGCAGAAGGTAGTATAAGGGTTCAGAACAGTTTAGAATAATCTCTAGTTTCCGAAGTTAAGGAAAAGCAAGATAGAGATTCCAGTCTAGTCAAGTTGAAAGAATCAGTCAAGGATCAGAAGGTTGAGGTTTTCTCCCAAGTGAGAGATGGTGTATTTCATTGTCAGGTTCGTCTGTGTCTGCCAGGCATTAATGACTTAAGGCAATGAATTCTTGCAGAAGCGCATGGTTCATGTTACTCAATTTATCCTGGGGCCATTAAGATGTACCATAATTTGCAGAAGATCTATTAGTGGAGTGGGATTTAAAGAGATATTGCAGATTTTGTGGATAAGTGATCTACATGTCATCAGGTTAAGATTGAGCATCGAAAGCCTAATGGGTCCATGCAGGAGTTCAATATTCCCACTTAGAAGTAGGAAGAATTGAACATGGACTTTGTAATGGATTTTCCTAATACTCGTCATCAGCATGATTCAATTTGGGTCATTGTAGATAGGATGACCAAATAAGCTCATTTTCTTCAGTCTATACCTCTTATTCAGCCGAGGATTATGCCAAACTCTATATCAGGGAGTTGGTCAGATTGCATGGTGTTCTATTATTCATTTTTTCAGATAGAGTTACCCAGTTCAGTTTTTACTTGTGGAAATAATTCCAAAAGGGTCATGGTACCCGAGTTCATCTCAGTACAACCTTTCATCCATAGAAGATGGTCATGTAGAAAGGATTATTCAGACCTTGGAAGATATGCTAAGGGCATGTGCAATTGATTTCAAAGGTAGTTAGGATGATCACTTGCCTTTGAATGAGTTTGATTATAATAATAACTATCATTCCAGTACTTAGATAGCCCCATTCAAAGCTCTATATGGTAGGAGATGCAGATCTCCAATTGGTTTGTTAAAAATTTGTGAGGCCGCTGTGATAGGGCCTGACTTGGTATTCGACACCTTAGAAAAAGTTCAGTTGATCAGAGAATGGCTCAAGATAACTTAGAGTCGACAAAAATCATATGTAGATATGCATAGAAATGATCTTGAGTTCAAGATTATTGATCATGTGTACTTAAAAATCTCTCCCATGAAGGAAGTAAAGAGATTTGACAAGAAGGGAAAGCTCAATCCCCGATATATCAGTCCCTTCAAAATTCTTAGTTTCTTTGGCACAGTATCCTATGAGCTTGAGTTACCTTCAGATCTATTTTTAGTGCATCCAGTCTTTCATGTCTCCTTGCTTGAGAAGTGCATAAGGGACCCAGAAGTTGTAGTCCCTATAGAGGGCATAGACATTCAGAAAAGCCCCTTTTTCAAAGAGATTCGAGTCAAAATACTTGACTATCAGAATCTTAAACTGAGAAACCAAAAAGTCTCTCTAGTCAAAGTTCTTTGGCGGAATCAATCCTTTGAGGGAGCTACTTGGGAAGCAGAAGTAGATATGCGGAACAAGTATCCTCACCTCTTCTCCATAAACTAAGACTCAGCCCAAGGTAATAGCTTCTCTCAAGCTTATTCGGTTCATGTTTAGATTTTTGTTACAAACTAGTTTCACGCTTAGATTCCTATCATAAACTTAGTACCAAATACTATTACATATTTAGTCATACATTCATGCATCAGATCAGTCATGTATTCATGCATCAGATATGCATTCTCCTTGTGAGAAACTAAGTTTATCAAAAATATTAGTCATGTATTCATGAATCAGTTTAGCCATGAAACTATGCCTCATATATCCATGTTCGGTATGAGTTCCAGTAAATCAGTCATGTCAGTCATGTAATCATATTTTAGTAGTTCATGTTCAGTGGGTACCTCAATGATCATTTAGCTTCTTTCAGTTAGTCTCATTCGAGGATGAATGTTCCCAAAAAAGAGATATTGTAAGACCCTGTAAAAGTCTAAGTCAAATTAAGCTATTTAAAGCTCTAAAAAGGATCCAACACTTAGAAAATTTTAGCAAAGTACTAAGGACTTAGTCTCATTTTAAGCCTTCGAACTTTGAGCATTTATTTCATGACCTTCCCAACCTCCGTTTGTTGATTTTAATGTTAATTCATTATGGGGCAATTCAATAGTACATCTCGAGTGAGTTTCATCATTTTTTGGATAGCGTAAGGGCAAGTTTGGTTGCCCAAAATAGTGAAGTCTCATGATAGCCCCATGTTGAGAGGTGCAGTCCCATTTCTAAATGTCTCATTGCAAGGGTCAGTTCACGTTTCTGTGGGTTGCATCGCGAGGCTAATCCCGTTTTGCATAAATTTTACTATGGGTTTTGGGGGGTAAAGGGTTTATTTATCCCACTCAATTCAGCCCTAAAACATGAAATTAATCCCTAAATAACCTAAATATTTCTGTATTCACTCAAGTTTCCCCAAAGTTCAGCATTTTCTCTCAAAAGCTAGAAAGCCTAGTTTTAAAATTTTAGAGCAAGCCTCAACGATTCCTTCAAGAACCCTGAAGGATTTACTTTCTAAGGTATGTAAAGTGTTGATTCATGTGTTCCTTTCATCCATGAAGCTCAAGAAACCCTTTCAAAAATATAAATTTTGAATTCCATGTTATGAATTGAATCATATCCATGTTGATGTTATTGTATGATTACTAAGTTGAAATCATTAATACAATAATGAAATTATGATAGCATGTATTTGGAATTCTTGTATTAGAAGTGAAAATATTGCCATGATGTATTATCTTAATATTCTTGCCTAAGCCTCAAGTTATGCATGCAAGGTGTTTGCTAAAATGCCTAAAAGAATAAGAATTATGCTTTATTACTCAATTATGAGTAAATTGATGAATCCATGCTTTACCCTTATGTTCACAATGACAACCATGTTATTGTTATGTATTATAATGGTTTGGTGGAAAGCTCATGATATTACACATACGAAATTATGACATGTTTATATGTATTACTATTCATGTGTAAGCTTATGACATATAAATATTTCATGAAAATCCCGAACGGTTGTACTATGAATTGTTGACTATGGTCATGTGTTCAAGAAGTGTCATGTCTTGTCAGTTTCATGTTATCGAGTCCTGGGGCACTTGTACTCGAAAATTTTGTTGTGTGCCTAGAGCCAATGTTAGTTTTCAAGATACTCTCAGTCAAGCCATGATCAGTAGAATTCAGTCAATCACATGACTCATGAAAACTCAGTAAATTCTGTTCCAGTATAGTCCTACTTAGTAATCTTAGTAAAATAAGTTAGTTAACAGAACTCAGTAGTATTCCGTCAGTCAACAAAATTTAGTGAACTCAATCTAGTTCAGCTTAGTATAATCAGTTCAGTGTCTATTTAGTTGGGATTAGGATTCACCACCGAGTGAACCTAAGGAGGGGAACTCACCTGCTAACTGAGGGTGTGAGTCTTAAAAGCAGTCCTTGCATTCCAAAAATACCTAGCCAGCATAGATTGAGACATCAAAAACCTATTAGGTGAGGGTTGATGAGGTGTCTTAACCTTTCAAATGAGGGTCCCACCATTCTGTTTGATCATAAAATTTTAATTTGAAGCTAAAACTCTAAGTTTCGGGTGTTGATGACTGAAAAAGGTAACTTTGGGCTATGAAGTTCTAAGTAAGTGTGTATGGGCTTAAGCATTGAAAACCAATTAAGGATCCAACAAAGAAAAGAGAAGCACAAAGGGTGCAAGAAAAAGAAATCTAAAGAAAATGGATGAACCAAGGAAATAAAAAGTAGGCACATGTTTAATGTTTAAAAATAAAAGAAGTGGGCCATGATAAAAAGTAGGATAGAATTGTGTGATGTAGATGTTCAAGGAGGGTATAGCCATGTTGTTCCTAAAAGATATCCTACCCTATCACGAACCTACATTACAAGCTTAAAAAGCCCTTCATGATTTACAACAAAGTATTATTATTGTATTGGCAATTGAAAATATGGGCAAGCCTATGGCATGGTACTTGTTAGTATTTAGAGTTATTTAGAGTTAATGTGTTTTGTACTTAAATTCCAGGTTGCATATTCGATGACTTGGTGTGTGTAATTTTCTCTCTTGTGAGGAGGCATGTAAACATATCGAGGTGGGTAATTTGTTTATCTCCCGCAAAATGAGGAAAAAGTAGTATAATGTAGTTGAGGTCAAAGGTGAGTCATTACAAGAGTATTAGTGATTGTTGCATGGTTTCTCTTTAAAGTCTCTTGCATCCTTGAAAAATCACATTTTATGTTAAGGGGTGTCATAAAAATAGTTTTCTCCATGTTGGAAGAGCTAAATTGTGGTATTAACTAAGCTTCAAGTCATAATGATCATTGATCATTTATTTTAGCCATAAATATGCAAATTCTCAGGTAAGAAGTAGCATTTCTCTAGGACAAACATAGTTTTAAGTTGGAGATATTAATGAGTGGTGAATTTACCGCTCATTTACACTTAACATTCATGTACACTACCATGATTTGAAGACATAAATAAGAAAACATTGTGATTAAATGCACTAATATTCCACATTTTAAAGGCTTACAGTAGTTAAGATAGAAAGATGTGGAATCGAGCTAAAAAGGAACAAAAGGAGAAGAATAGTGCATATCTAAAGGACCATGTACAGAATGAGGCTCGGTTACCGCAATTGCAACCAATCAAGAAGGTCAGCAACCGTGATTGTGTGGATCTACCCGCATTTGCGAGTGTCGCGGTAGTGTCAAATCTGCTATGTAACACGGTAATGCGGGATCAGGCCTAGGGGCACTTTTGTTATTTTTAGAAGTCGACCCCAAATCCCTTACAATCCTAAAACCTTTTCCCATTTTGGGAATTTTAGATTCTTAGAAAATTTAGAATTTGAAGTTGAAACCCTAAATTGGGAAAGGATCGTAATTTGATTTGGACACTTGGAATTTAGTAATTTCTCAAATTATTGATACTTTGCACTACCCGTATGGTATATTTTTCTCTCCTTTCATCTTGAGTAGCTAAATTTAATTGTATTGGGATAACGTTGAACTAAGGTTCAATTTGATATTGGTTGTGATGTATTTATATATATGCTAGTTAGTTGATGATGGTTTCTACTATTATTTTGTTAAATTGGTGGAGATTTGTGGGTTAAAGCTCCAAATTCTGAAAAAATAGGTTTGTGGGTGAAAACCCTAAACACTTAAATGCTCAAACCATCCTTGAAAGAGCGGGTTGGGTGAAACTTTGAAACCCACATCATCCTTGAAAGAGGGATGTGGGAACCAACACAATAGTAGACAATTTAATGGCATAGTTTGTTAATTTTCACTATCTTAGACATAAGATTGATTATGAAGTTGACTATACCTTGTGTATTTTCCTAGAAATAAGGATACCCAATTGAGGTATTAGGGGAATATAATTAACACACTTGTTAGGTTACCAAAAGGTTCAATAAGTGAAACTCTTGAGGTTTTGTTGATAAGCTAGCCTTAAGGATCCAAGACCTATCCTACCAAACTGTTAACAACTAGTATGTCCATACACATAACTCTACCTAATTTGCCATTAGGTAGATATAATCCGAAGATTCTCTCTATACCGAAGTTAAATTACAATTGTTGTGTAGCTTATGGAAATGAGTTACTACTGACAATCACTCTTCAAAAACCAAACCCCCCTTTAAATTATGTTTTTCACTTTATTTGCACTTCTGGTTTTTTCTTAGTTAGTGTTAAGACCCATAAGAATAGAATTATAATTTCATTATTTATGGATTAGACCTCAATAAAAGTTGGGATATTGACAATGACTGTCCTCTACCAATTTAAATGATATAGGTGAGCATTATTAACATATTCTAGGAGATTTCGTGCACCCACTATAGTGCCTTTATCCTCTCTTAAAGGCCCATCAATCCCCATAGTGTTTATTGATAACAAGGAGGTGACATGGCATTTAATATAGAGTTTAAGATTGGGGAGAAGAGAAAGGCCCCCAAATTAAGTACTCAGGGTGGGTGGATCCCCTCTATAGCTACATCAACCCTAGCTTTTACTTCAAAGCTAATGGGTTTATCTTCAGTGCCTCCTTAATCATCCACTATAGCTTCAACTTTAGATATGATGATAGTATCTCAAAAGTTTTTTCAAAGCTTAGTGGAGATTAAAAGAGTCACCGATACTTAGCCATAGAATGTTAAGGAAGAAATGGTAACTTTATATGGACACTTCCATCCTTCAGTCTAGACTACACTAGAGATAGCTGAGGCTAGATTAGAGTGTGCACGCCTGTGTGCTTTGTTAAAGCTATGATATAAGTTTCATGCACACATATAAGATTTGGTGGGTCGATATCATCCCAGCTTAGTAGTAGTGTGGTTCTAGATCTAGGTAATATTAGGTAGAAGGTGGATATACATAGTGTAAAGATACACTATCTCTCTAAGAGCCACATGTCAGCTATCCCTTCAGTTTTTCCCCCATTTGGTCAACCAACAACTTTGTGTTGGCCTAGATATTTTGAATTATTCAGGGAGAATGATGTAGCGGTCCCTATAGTTAGGACCATTAGAGGCTGAGAGTGGAAACTATATGATCCCACTATGCCATATGACCAGGCCCTAAATCAGGCCAAGTATAAGTTAGTCGAGACTGTAGCTATTGATCAGTAGAGGTAGGCCGAGATAGTAGTGGTTGAATATTCTAGAAATGCACCTCTACCACTACAGCCGCTGCCACTCTAGATACCCTCACCTAAGGAGATCATGACACAGACGCCTAGTGCATCCCAGGTATGTCTTTATTATATTGCTTTAAATTTATTTAGAACATTGGGGATAATGTGCATTTTTTAGTTGGGTTGGGTATACCATAGCTACTGCATGTTTTTGTTGAAGTGGTTCTTTTCCTATTAGTCGTGGTATGGTTGTAGAACTGGAATGTCTATGATTAAAATTTGTGTCGTGATGTTTTTTATTTTGTGTTGTGTTTGTTTTTGTGTAATTAGGAGATTTTTGAGTATCTAAGGCATTTATCATTTTTTTTTATTTTGAAAAAAATTATACCCCTCTAAAATTTTGTTTTTAGAACTTTCTGAATGTATATATATGTAACTTTTGTGTATCTTGTTATGGCATTAGTATTAGGGACATGATAATCACATATAACTTTTGCATGTAACGGATATAAAGTAGCTTGTGATGTGACTCTATGCCATGTGTTTGTGAGATTCTACCAGTTTCTTTTGTGTGTTAAATTCAGAACATGCCCGATTAGTCTTGCCTAGGTTGTAACATAGCTAGCTAGGAAAGGTTCATTGTTTATTTTTTATGTTAGTCCACTTTTAGCCTAAATGATTTTCCCAATGTGTAATAGTATCCCTGGATCTAATATTTGAGTTTTATAGCCTATTTTTATTTTTACACCTTTTAGCTTTCCATTTGTGTTGCAATGAACCTTTTTAGCACTGGTCCTCCTCAAATATTGTGCACCTCAATTGGGGCAAATTGCCTAAGTTGAGTGTGGCTATCATAGGGGTGCATAATGTAAAGTGGGTATGAAGAAAATTAAATCAGACAAAATATAGTAAGGTTGGGT